>NW_024426663.1:9935920-10074496 GCF_017311325.1 Ursus maritimus
TACCATGCAGCCCCTCACACCCACCCTGTGCTCAGGCTAACCGTAGAATTGTAGAACTGGAATGGTCCCGGGGTTGCTCAGCTAGTCTCAGTACATCTGCTTAAATACATGCTCCATTAAGGAAAATTAGAAAAATGTGCTCTCAGATGGGCCTTGCTGGTGCATTACTTGTCTAGCAAAAAGGTGTGTGTGTGTGTGTGTGTGTGTGTGTGTGTGCGCGCGCGCACATGCGCATGCACGCCGATGAGTAGTGAGCCAACCTGTTCGTGGCATAACCAGGGCAAGTAAGAGAGCACAAGATATCTGAGTGAGCTTCGAAAGCAAGGGACTTCCCTTCTCACTGCCTGCGCTGCGTTCCAGCCCGCTCATCTCCACTCCACTCAGCACTCCCTTGTACCTCACATTTAACAGCTTACCAAGATAAAAATGAATTTGGTCTCAATTTCTGTATTACTAAACCTTGTCAGTGGTTCTGTCAGGTATATTGCTCCCTCTCGCATCTGCTTTTTCATTTTCAAAGAGCTAAGACATTTTTGAAAATATAAATGAAAATATGTATGAGCAAAATACAAATTTTTGAAGATAAAAACATATGATTTTCCCGTAATTAGATTCCCATCAGTAGAACTTGAGGATCAAAGGAACACAGAGCACAGAGCAGGGATATGGGCATTCCTTGTAGTTCAGTCATTCAATTTTTTTTGAATTATACCCCTTCAATCTCCAACTTCCTTTTTCTGTGTTCATCTTTTATGTTTTTGAAAGATTTAGTGTAATTCTGTGGATTTGGAAAACAACATAATTGATGGGTTATTTGTATAAACAAATCCACATTAATGCAAAGTTAGAAATATGTTACAAATGAGTCTGATTTCTCAATTTGGTTTTCTCAGATGTGACTGGTAATTGGTCTTAAGAAACAACTCACTATTTCCTCTTTCAAGAGACTTATGACAGTTGAGCAGCAATCAGGAATGAATAAACCCAAGGGAGGAGAACAATCTCGCACACCCCAACAGAAAATAATTGCAACATTCATTTCTAAAATCTGTAGCAAAGCTTTGAACAGATTCTCTTAAACTCTATTACAGCATATATTGCAATATGGGTTCTATAAAGATGAAATATAACAACTCACTTTTGCTAAATTAAATGTAGACTTTAAGTTTTTGAATCAAAAACTGCCTTGATTATAAAGTCAATATAAAACTAAAAACAAACATTCAAGAATGTATCAAATATGTCCATGTATCATGCAACAGCTATACTTCAATGAAATAAAAATGCGTTGGAATTAAAATTTTAAAATCATTTTGAGAGGCAAGTTAACTTTCTAGTTTCGAATACTATACAATTTTCGTATTCGACATCAACTCTTCTCCTTTGTGCACATCAAATGATTCCCCAAAATAATTTTAAAAATAAACAGGAAAAGGTAAAGCAGTATTTATTTAGAAAATTGTCCAATAGCTATTGATGGTTCATATCAGATATTAAAACAGAAAAATAAAAGTGTCTGCTTTCTAAGGTTTTCAAAATATTTTATTTCAGCATCACCAACACTATGGTTGGGAGTATAGTAAAAAGTATTTATTGTTGGTGTTCAGTCTTTTCTAGAATCCTGAGTAGGTTAATAAATATATTATAATTAATATAATTAATACAATTAATATAGCATGTTATTAATATGAGTTTTATAAAATATGTTATATAATATATAATAATTATATACAATATATAATGTAATTTAATATATATGAAATATATATCTTTAACCATTGTTTTTGTCAAAGTAGGTTAATTGCCATAACAAGCAACCTTATAAATTAAGGGGCCAAACATAACAAAATTTTATTTTGTTTCCTGCTTACATAATGGTCCATCACAGATATTCTTGGTTGAGTAGCTCTCTTCAAATTGCAATTTTGTGTCTTAGGCTCCATCCATTTTAATTCTACACATCTCTAAGTTTGGGAAGTTCTTCATTTAATGGTCAAACAACCTAAGGCCTTAAAGAGTAGGAGGACTGAGAATTGAGACTTCAACCAATAAATGTGTTTTCTTGTAAGAGATATGGGAAAGAGCAGGAAGCAAATCTCTTGCTTCACACTTTTGAGGGTTGTACCATGGAAATACTGGTGCCATTTGATTTGACCATTCTATCTCTATAACTCCTCTTGTCCTATTCCCAATAGTCCTTCTATGGCCTACCAGCCTTTCCCAGGAACCTCCCCTCCTTATCGCAAGAGAATGAATCTTCTGCCCTTTGTCCCTCCTTTCATCTTGAAAATACTGATGCATCAGGTTGTTTTCCTCCTTAGCTAAAAGCAAACTAAATTCCACTTAAAACGTATTAATATTCTTCAAGAGTAAGCCCAGTTGAGTAACACATAATGTAAACATACTCATTTTATTAACATGTTTTATACTTGCTTCTTGTGAAAATGAACCCTGGCATCATTGTACTGAGAATGAGATAAAACCTTGATGAGAAGATTCTCATTACACAGAATCTCTGCAGTAGATGCAAATGCTTTTTCATAATAGCTATGGATGACCCCATTTCCCACTACAGCTCTTATCTTGTCTCTCTGCGTTTCTGCCTTAATAGAAAGGGGATGGCAATCACCACTCATTTTGCTACACTAGAAAAACCTGAAAATTGAAATCTCTATAAAATTGTACAATTGGATGTTGGGATAGATAAATGTGTAGAGGACAGATGTTGGAACTTTGATAATGTCTTGATATTCTACTAGAAAAATGCCTAATGTATCTCCTTTTAAAAAAAAAAAGACTTTGGGGTGCCTGGGTGGTACAGTTGGTTAATGATCCAACTCTTGGTTTGGGCTCAAGTAGTGATCTCAGGGTCATGAGACGGAGCCCTGCATCGGCTCCATGCTGAGTGTGGAATCTGCTAAAGTTTCTCTCTCTCCCTCTCCCTCAATCCCTCCCCCGACACACTCCCTCTTTCTCTCGTGAATAAATAAATCTTTTAAAAAAATAAATAAATAAAGACTTTACTTTTCAAGGGCAGTTTTAGGTTTACAATAAAGTTGAGAGGAGAGTACAGAAATATCTCATATACCCCCTGCTCCCACACATGAATAGTCTTCGCTATCATCATCAGCACAATGGTACATTGTTTACCTACATTGACACATCATAATCACCTGAAATCCATAGTTTACTTAAGGGTTTACTCTTGGTGTTGTACATTCAATGGGTTTAGACAAATGCATAATGACCTATATCCATTTTTATGATACCTCCAGAGTATTTTCACTGCCCTAAAATCCTCTGTGAAACGTCTATTCATCTCCCACCACTGGCTCCCCACATCTGGCAATCACTGAGGTTTTGTCTCCATTGTTTTGCCTTTCCAGAGTGTCATATAGTTGGAATCATACAGTATATGGCCTTCTCAGATTGGTTTCTTTCACTTAGTAATTTGTGCTTGTTTCCTCCATGTCTTCCTGGCTTGATGGCTCATTTCTTTTGATTGCTGGATAATACTCCATTATTTAGGTGTACCACAGTTTATCTACCAATTCTACTGCAGGACATCTTGGTTGCTTCCAAGTTTTGGCAGTATGAATAAAAATACTGTAAAATCCACGTACAGATTTTTAAATGGGCATGAAATTTCAACTCCTTTGGATAAATACCAAGGAGTGTGATTGTTAGATTGTAGGTTCCAGTAGGTTTAGTTTTATAAGAAACTACCAAACTGTTTTCCAAAGTGTCTGTACCTGTTTGCATTTCTACCCAAATGTATGAAAGCTCCTCATTCTCCATGTTGTCAGCCGCAATTGGTGTTTTTAGTGTTCTGGATTTTGGCTATTTTAATAAAGTTTATATTTCACTGTTGTTTTAATTTTCATTTTCTTGATGAAATAATATGTGCAGCATCTTTTCATATACTTATTAGCCACTTGTCTATCTTTGATGGGGTGTCTGTTAATGTTTTTGACCCATTATGTAGGAAAAACTTCTTCTCTGTGTTTTTCCTTTACTATTCACACAGAACACTTCACTTCTGACATTTCTGGTCACCAAATGTGTGGCTTTTTTCCTTCCACCAAGCAATTCTCTACAACACCAGCTGGGTATTCTACAACTCAATTAAATTCTGACACTATCTGCTTGGAGTAGCATCAGATGCCACAAGTTGAAGGCTCAGTCATAGTAAGCTGTCCCCTAATCTCAATTTCAGATGCTAGTCACAAACCCTGGGTCCTCACCTGTATGTCTGATGGACTGGCTATAAATTGAAACTCTAGCATCCCTTTCCTTGGGTTAAGCAATTTGTTAGAATGGTTCACAGAACTCAGGGAAAACTCTACTTATGTTTGTTGGTTTATTATGTAATAAAGGATTTGATAAAGGACAAAGAGAACATCCAGATAGAAGAGATACATCTTCATGTGAATTTCCGCAAAATAACTTGGAATTTTGATTGGGATTGCATTGAATCTATCAATCAAGTTGGGAAGAACTGATGTCTTGACAATATTGAATCTCCTTATCCATGAACATGGAATATCTCATTTATTTAGTTCTTATTTGATTTCATTCATCAAAGTTTTACAGTTTTCCTATACCAATGTATGTTTTTAAACCTAAAATTTATTTGATTGTCAAATAATACATTTTGTTATGCTAATACAAATAAAAGCATGACTTTTGAATTGTTCATTTACATGCAATTTTTATTCTAAAAGCTTGTAATTTAACCTTATAGGGTAGCATTTAAAAGATAATTCAGAAGTAGTCATAGTCCTTTTAATCAGTCTCATCTGCCTGCCTCAAAATGTCAAAGGAATGTTAAGAGAAACATGGTGTGGTGGTGGTGGTGGCAGTAGACGTAGAATAATCTTTAGATTATTTATAAGTTACAAATGCAGTAGTTTTAAAGTAATGGCAGAACATTTAAAAATGGCTGTCGATATAAGACCTTTAAGCTGCTCAGACACTAAAACAATTACCAAAAGACCAACATTTCTAGGGTGACATTCTTTCAAATATGATGATATTCAGTTTGATAGCCAATATGTATTTTTAACACAATAAACAAACTAGGTATGTATAGTACTATTGTTGCTCTTTATCTAAACATTTTCACAAAGAATGTCACAAAGTGAAATGCAGATTAAATCCACATGGCTCATATTAATAATCATAGCTCATAAAACATCCTCTCAAACATTTCCTAATGAATAATCTTCATAAATTTTTTAAATTGTTGCATGAAAAGGTTTGGATACTGTTATTTATCTGAGCCTGAACATTTTAAGTTTCTGTTACCAAATGATTTAATTACTGTAAATGTGATTGGCAGTTTCCATTGCTAGTATAGTTTACTTACATGATTTTTATATGATGGAGGAAAAGAGACCCTTGAAAAAATGAAAATTCTTATTTTAAGTGATTTTTAAAAAATTAATAGCTCTTTATGTCTGCACAATGTTCTCCTCTTCCCCACCAACAAATTGATCAGAATGGCTAACTTAATTGAGGCCATCTTACTACACAAGAGATTTTTATTCATAATTCTATTATTATTATTTAAGAAACAATATGTAGGAATATCTTTTTAATGTATGTAGACACTTTTAGAAATAAAATGATACACAGGATGATGGTAATAATGTTTTTATTTAATTGTTTCATTAATTTGTTTTGCTCATTTTATAGTAATTTATTTCTAATATGGAGGAACAATGGAAGCACCAGAGGGTAAGTGACTGACCTTTATCAAATAACTATCATGGTCAAGACTAGTGCACACATTACTCTTTTTTTTTTTTTTAAAGATTTTATTTATTTGAGAGAGAGAGCATGCTGGAGAGCACAAGCAAAGGGAGGGTCTGGGGGGGGAGGGAGGGAGGGAGAGAGAGAGAGAGAAGCAGATTCCCTGCTGAGTGTGGAGCTTAACTCTGGGCTCAATCACATACCCTGAGATCATGACCTGAGCCAAAATCAAGAGTTGGACACGTAACCAACTAAGCCCCCAGGTGACCCACAAACATTACTCTTTTAATTTTAGTTTTTACTATAGGCTTTCATCAACTTCATAATCACCATCTTCACACGTTGAATTATCAGGAATTTTTTTTGGTATTATTTTTATTTTTTTCAGAATTTTCTTTTTGAAATTCCAGTTAGTTAATATGCAGTGTAATATTAGATTTTGATGTACAATATTGTGATTCAACACTTCCATACAACATCTGGTGCTCATCGCAATGCATGCCTTAATCCTCTCACCTTTTTAATCCATTCCCCGACCTACCTTCCTGCTAATAAGCATCAGTTTGTTTTCTATGTTTAAAAGTCTGTTTCTTGGTTTGCCTCTTTCTCTCTCTCTCTTTTTTTCCCCTTTGCTCATTTGTTTTGTTTCTTAAATTCCACATGATTGAAATCATGTGGTATTTGTCTTTCTTTGACTGGCTTATTTCACTTAGCATAATACTCTCTAGCTCCATCCATGTCATTGAAAATAGCAAGATTTCATTCTTTTTTTATGGTTGAGTAATATTCTACCATATATATAGTCTTCAGCAAAGCAAGAAAGAATATCCAATTAGAAAAAGACAGTCTTTTTAACAAATGGTGTTGGGAAAACTGGACAGCCACATGCAAAAGAATGAAACTGGACCACTTTCTTACACCATACATAAAAATAAATTCAAAATGGATAAAAGACCAAAATATGAGACTTGAAACCATAAAAATCCTAGGAGAGGCAGTAACCTCTTTGACATCAGCCATAGCCCCTTCTCTCTAGATATGTTTTATTTTTTTGACTCCTGTCTTACTTTGGGCTACACATCTAAAATGTTTAGGATATATTATAAATTAGTATGTCTCAAAATTTCATTCTATATAATTAAAGGCCTAGGTTTATAAATAAGATCAAGTTTTGGCCACACAGGTGTCTTTTGAATCTGTTGCCTCCTTCAAAATAAGGACTGACTTTCCTACTTGAAGCCTTCAACATCTTTCACACAAGTTGTCACGATGACTTTCTCACTGGTCTCCTTTCCTTCGTTATTCTAATGAAGACACTTAGTCTGAAATACCATTTTAAAATGTCTATCTGATTATCTAATTATGTCACTCCTCTGAACAATATCTTATTTGCTTGTTTCTTCCAGGATCTGGCTCTTTCCTGCTTCTGATTTTCCAAACCCCATTGCATGCATCTACCAACTTCACTTACTGTATTTCTGACATATTAAACCCGTGGCCGTCCCGCAACATGTTGAGATATTTCACATCTACATTTGTTGATCCCTGTGGCTGGAAAACTTCATCTATTTGGTGATCTACTGATTACTTAATGAAGCTCAGTTGAATAATCTCCTCCACAGGTAAGCTGTACCTACTTTGAGCCATATTTGCAAACATATACTTCGACATGTAACATTACTATGATATATTACAATTATCCCTACATGCTGAATTTTCTTAAGGATCCACTAGTCTGAATTTTCTTGAGGACAACACGTAGAGTATTTATTTTTGTTTCATAAGTCCATAATCATGCAACTTGACACACAGTAGGTACTTTATAAACATTTGGTAAACAAATGAATATTGCTACAACACCATTAAAGTCTTTAGGTCGGAATATGTTATACTCTTAAGTGAGGCCCGGCTTTTTTCACAACAATCGCATTATAAGAATAAGTCACAATTTGAAACTGACTAATAAGTTACTTCAATTAAAACTTTTTTTAATTAATATTGATATTGATTCAGAGAGGGCAAATAAAAGATTCCAGAACAGTTCTTAATGAATATTCATAAAAGAGCTCTGGTTTCAAAACACAAAAATGGATAAGAAATAACAATAAAGCCTCAGTATACTACAATTTGATTATATACACTTTGTATTATTCAAGTAATGTTTATGATTTTGGGCTTCTGTTCAAATTTAATTTCATGTTTTCTGGCAAAAATATTCATCTATAATAACAGCTGTGCTCTTCAAATGTAAGTACTATTTGTTTGTATCTTGAACCTGGCATTGTATCTGTGTGAAGAAGAGGATTTGGAAAACAGATTTGAATTAGTCTATTTAAATAAGCTGTGATATGTTTTGAAGGTGTAGCTTACTGAGTGGAGGGGTTTACTTATCTATAAGGTCAGACGTGCATGAAGGCTGTTTTGTTATTGGGTAAACTGAATTCCATATCTGATGTAGTTTTAGGATAATAACCTAAATATTAAATTATACATATGTTTCACAGAAATTTTAATGTCTATGGCTTAATTAACATCTTCAATATTTATTTCAGTGTTTTTAGCACCAACCATGTTAGAGAACAAGGTAAGTCGTCTTTCAGATTTCCTGGATGGAGCTTTTGCTCTGGCAGTTCCTGTTCCTTAAGAGGACTGGGAACTGTATACCCATTATGAGAGTTTTTATCACACATATTTCTCACTAGTATTCACTTCACTATTTGAGAACACATGTGCAAGAGTAAAGTTAGGAGAAGGGCTTCTTTAATGTGTTTTATTCTCTCTTATTCTCTCTCTTTCTGTGTCTCTTATAAATGTTCCTATTTTCTTTTGAATCACTAAAACACTGTGAGTTTTTAAAGTTATGCTTTCCTATGTCCACAGATTAAGGGATGCAAGTGTGAAGCTAATAACATGTGAACGGATTTATTAGGAAAGGTAATATTATGTTGCTATTACCCATTGTGTGTGTCCTTCTTTAAGAAGACAAAATCCAAGATCTGACAACAGAAATATCTGAATGTTGAACTGAAAAGTCATCTGTAAACATTTAAAATCATGCAGAAGCACAAAATAATCACTGAGAAAAAAAAGTTTTACAGATACCCCAAAGAAATCAACTGTTGACTTTATATTTAAAAAAATAGCACTTCACATGCCGTCATACTACAGACAAGATTGCTTTTTATATACTCAGTGGGTCTGCTCTCTTTCTGAAAATAAAACAAATGATAAATGCACTTCCTCCAAAACAAGACAGGACCAAGCACACTGTACTTTGGCCTTATGTTTACTCCGCTTAGGAGCCTCTGACCCTAACAGCAGGTGCTTGGCAGTTTCCTGGGATGCGGGGCCAGTGTGTTCTGCACTCATGCTGGAAATCATTTAGTGGAGCTCATGTGGCAAATGATGCATGGAAATAGGAGGGAAAACATCTCCCATACTGTAAGCCTTCTGTTCTCTTAAGCCATGTACATTAAAAGAGAAAGAGATATCTGTATAGTGTTGTTTTCCTTTAGTTTTATTTCAGAGCATTAGGTTGAGTTTCAGAAGAGATAGCTGCATTGTATCTGTTAGGATGAGAAAATCTATTTAAAAGGATGTTCAAATAAACTGGAAAAGAACAAAGACATAGAAGGAAGCTAGATAAAAGAGTTAGTCTGATCATCAGGTAAAGGTTATCTTGCAGAGAAAATGAGACCTGATTTTCTTGTTTGGTTTTGTGTTCTCCATCTCTAGGACCATGGATCCTTAAAAGAACCCTTTGCTCTTGAGACCAGATGTCTAATGCCCAGCTTGACATGAATTACTTTAGTACTTTCTTACTGTTTAGAATTTACAAACATTAACATCTTTTTTATTGAAAAATGCTTTTTTTTTTAAGAACTACTAATTACAATTGCTTAAGAGCTCATATTACAGTTGAAAAGATGAATTAGTTCTTTTTGGAAAAGAACAGGGTGGAGATATGTGTTCCTTCCTAAGACTGAGTAGGCTATGCAAATATTAGAATTTAAGAAATTTATTAACTACCATTTTCTTTTTGAGATTTTACATTACTCTTCTTATTTAAAAATATTTTGAAAGTCATTAAATTAAGCAAGCGCAGTCAACATGGTCTTTTAGTGGTTATTTTCAAAGCATTCATATTATTAAAAACCAGACATAAATGTCTAAATGGTATATCTACATAAAATATGTAATACAATTTAATAAAATTTTTTCAAAGGGGTGGAGTAAAGAAAGTCCACAGAGTCTCATCCTACCCGGGCTAGGTTAATGAAAATGAGGCCCTATTTTCAAAAAATATGAGGACGTGAAAACATTGGTAGTTTTGGTAGGGGAAGAGAGATTGAATGAATTAAAGAATTTTAGGAGATTTCAGAGAAGTAACAATGATCTATTAAGGTCTTAGCAAGTGGTCAATGCTGGTAATCTTCACTCCATGGAAACTAGCAATAGGAGCTGCAGCAGCAGTAGGCAGGAGCTATGAGCCGTACTCATTGCATGCTTCCTATTTGCCAAGCCCTCTGTTAAATACTTTTTATGAGTCATCACACCAATATGCGGTGGGTGGACTCCCAAGTTGATGCTTACTGACCCAAGAGCACATGTGCTAATCCCTAATGTGCCCCCTAGAGATTCAGTAAAATATAAATCTTGGATCTCCTTGTGGTAAAGACAACCCCAAAATACACAACAGTAAATGATTAGGTACAGGTCTTTATATGACAGACTATGCAGCAGGATAAAGGGAAGACGGAAGTCAACGAACACTAGACTGATTAGGAAAAGCTTTTTGGTGACCACTGAAAATGGGTAGCATCTACTTGTTGGTGTTAAAGATGGTGGGGATGATGGAAAAAGAGAATTCCAATTTAGAAGAATACATGAAACAAGGCACAGAACATAATGTACCCATGAGACTGCATTTGATTAAAGAGTACTGGCAGAATTCAACTCAATTCAAAATTGCTTGAGGCCCTCCTCCCCACTCCTTCTATAGCACAGCCCAACAAGATACTTTGGCAGAAATCACTATGTTGTGAAATAAATTGCGGGTGGAAACAAACTGAGGAGAGTAAGCTATTTGGAGCTTATTCTTGAAAATGACTCATTCAACTCTGTATGATTTTGTTTTCTCAGTCTAAAATGATTAGCTACATGACTTGAATAGCTAAGCACATCCAAAATATAAAAATATGTTTGTATCTGGGAAATAATGGCAAAATGAAATGGGCAATAGGACAAAGATGTGGCATTTTCAGGAAGGATTTTGCCCTGATGCAAAACATTTTTCTTGGAGTGACCACTCCCAGTTGGGCATGATATACTGTCCCCTTCATTTGCTTCTTCAGAGGTGAAGAGGGAAATATTAGACAATGTAATGGAAAAAGAGACCAATCAGTGAAGAATAGTTCAATGCAGGACAAGATTAAAATTTCAGGTTCATCTGTGAGACTTTAAATAACTCACTATCTTACCATAGAAATCCTAAAAATAGAGCCATCTCTACTTTTTATTTATTTATTTATTTATTTATTTAAGATTTTATTTATTTATTCAACAGAGTAGAGACAGCCAGCGAGAGAGGGAACACAAGCAGGGGGAGTGGGAGAGGAAGAAGCAGGCTCATAGCTGAGGAGCCTGACGTGGGGCTCGATCCCACAACGCCGGGATCACGCCCTGAGCCGAAGGCAGACGCTTAACCGCTGTGCCACCCAGGCGCCCCTCTACTTTTTTTTTAATTTCATGAAATCAAATTTTTAAAAAGTCAGTGAAGTCAGAATAGAAAAAAATTTTTAAGTCAGTGAAGTCAGAATAGAAAAAAAAATATTACCTAGTGATTTCAGATTAAATAACATGTCCAGAGCAATGGAGTGTATGTTTGATTAAAAAATAGTGTGGGTGTGGGCAACCTTTAATTTTTTCCAAGAAAGAATAAATAATAAAAGAAAAAACACTGCCACTCTTCCTTCCCACATTTTTTTTTAGCATAATGGATATTCAAATGTAAAGTGCATGATCTTACAATAAAGGGTTGTGACTTAAGTTGCATGAATTAAGTTGTGTAAACTTGCTACATTTTTCTTATTTTTTTTATTTCCTGGTGGAAAAGCAAAGTGTTACAATGACTGACGCTGGTCTGTGGATTGGACTGGAACACCTGATCTCAGCCAACGGTTTGAAACCATTTTACAATCTTAGTAGTTGTGAGAAAGAATATTCTATTTTAACTAGGACACAATATGAAAATAGCCTTATTTTTTTCCTCTGTGGACTTCAAACTCATTTTCTCTAAATTCCTTTCCTTATTCTTTGTCAAAATCTGAAATATATTCCCTAAATTTTCTATTCATTTTCAAGGATTAAAGCAGTTTCACTTCAGTTATTTAAAAGTCCTAACAAAATTTTTTAAAGATTTATTTATTATTTGAGAGACAGAGTGAGTGATCAGAGGGAGGGGTAGACAGAGAGAGAGAGAGAGAAAGAATCTCAAGCCAACTTCCTGCTGATCACAGATCCCAATACCTGGTACAACCTCATGACTCTGAAATCATGATCTGAGCCAAAATCAAGAGTTGGATGCTTAACTAATGAGCCACCCTGGTGCCCCTAAAAGTCCTAATAAAATTTGAATCAAAACTTTAACCTCACCTCCAATACAAATTTAATACCCTTTGTAACTCAGGCCATCCCTAGGATTCTCAGACCAACAATAGGAAAGAGGGCATTGTCTATTTTTTTTTCTCTCCTTATAATACTATACTTACTTGTCCACTCCTTCTGCTATTTCTAGCTTCTATGGGATCTGGGGCAAGAGACAGAGTAAGGGTGAATTAGAAAAGTCAAATTCCTCTTTGCTTGGTGCTGATGTAATCTGGCACTATATGGTGCGTGACCAAATTCTGGCTATCTCTTGCATAAAGCTCTTTTGTATAATTTTGAGACCCTTCCTTTGGGGACTGCTGCACTGAACTATTACCTGCTGTCCATAATACTCTATTCAAATAACTTCTTATACATTCTCCCAAACGCCTGCCTATACTATACCTCCAGCCTTTCTAGTAGAATACCTGGGACTGGAAGGCAGATGTCCTGGGTCAAATCTCTATAAGATAAACATACACATCATAAAGCAAAGGCCCCTTGGAATTCAGGCATTGTTGCTCTAAAAAATCCTGGAAGCACAGGTCACATTCATCGCTCTCCTATTTCCTTGTCCTGTTCCATAAGCATTTACAACCAACTGTTCTACTTGAGAATCAAGAGAGTCAAGTCCAAATCTTCATGCCCTACCCAACTCTAGAGGACAATATCACATTTACAAACTATTCTTCCATTGTGCTTAGTGATGTGCCACAACAGGGTCAGATATGTTTTGACAGACTAGCTAATGTCCATCCAGAAAGAAAATCCTGGTCTCTGCTCTGGAAACCAACCCAATGCCACCACCTCCATCACAGTCTCATCAAGGAATTCCCTTGATGCTCACTTGGCTTGAAGTGGGTGAGGGAGTATGCCCCAGTCTTCTCTATTCCCACTAATTGCTATAAAAAATTATTTTTTTCTCTTTAATGAATCTCTGGACTTTTTTTTTTTTTTTTTTTTTTTTTTTTTTTTTTTTTTTTTAGCCTGCATAGTGGTAGCTGCACTATTTTGGATACCTCTTTGCAAACCTTGAAGTGTGTGGCCTAGAAATTTGGAAATTCACTGTCCATGGTGCTAAGAAATGCTGCCTCAGACAAAAATCTCTGAGACAATCAAAAATGTCCTAGCCAAGCTTCACAAGATTTATTAATATTTTTGCCAAGTCATATGTTTCAATATTGTGAAAAAACATTGATCTAGACAAACCAGAGTCGTAGATCCTAGAGATTTCTTTTTTAAGTGAAGGTTAATTGTAAAGCCTTTATTACTTAAAGAAAGAACAGTGAATGACCCAAACTCTGCTTGACTTCAGAATGGGCATACATAAGAACAATATGCTTCTGTCTTCTACCTGGAAACCTTAATCTACAAAACCAGTGCCGTGTGACAATGTTTCCAAGCACAATAATCAGGCTTAATTTGAAAGGATGGTATGAGCTTCCCAATAGAAATTTTAAAAGCACTGCTACTGAATTCTCAAGAAATTGCTATATGAAAATTTTCTTAATGTTTCTCAGTGTAAGTTCTCTGAAACCCACATCTCCGGCAAAATGAAAGGCTTATTTATACCCTTTATAGGCTCATTTCCATTTTACAATTCAATATCGCCAAAATTTAATATTTTGATTCTTCGTGATTGTATGTCGTGTGTGTGTGTGTGTGTGTGTGTGTGTAAGTTGCTCAACATTTTTGGCAATCTCTAATCTCCTTTAGTTACCAAACAAAATATATTTGAATCAATCTCAATATGAGCATCAAGCTTAATGAAAAACAGAGCATCAAGAAAGTAGATAAATGGCTACAGCTTCCACCTTCACTCTTGCTTTACACATTCATCCAGTTCATCAGTTCAACGTGGGGTTTAGGAGGCTCATGACCCACTATTGACGGCAGCAGTGATTATGGTATATCAACATTTATTTATTGGGTTTTTTACAGACACCAGAAAACTAATGTCACATGATATAAAATGTTTCCATTTTAAGCTGATATGTTGGTAATTGTCTTTCACATAAAGAGTAGTTTAAAAAAATGAGGAGCTTCATTTGTATGATAGGGGTGTAATGGATGAAAATGTTCAACTGAAAAATAAAGTAAGATGAAACCACTGTATTTTTTTCTTTCACACCATTTTTTAGGAACATGTGATATAATTATTTTTAGATGACTCCGGGTGACTTGAGGGTCATAAAATACTAACTTTTCAACAAGATAGAATCATTATATATTAAAATGTTCGATTGTGTAAGTATTAGTATGAATTTTATCATAATAGTTCAGAATTTAGACTTTATATCTTGAAATTATACTTTTATTGCAACAAAGATGTGCATTTTACTTAGAACCTAAAATTAGATTGCAGAATTATTTGATGGCAGATAGAAAAAAAACCAAACGACATCTATCTTTATGTTTTTTTCTACTAAGATAATATTAATTTATCTAAAATTTTAAGTAGTTCAGAGAACTTTTCTCATTTTGTTTTCACTAGGTTGATGCAAAACTTGTAGGAAACAAGGATAAGTTCTCATTTTTTAGTTGTAGAATTATAAATATTGGGTGAGGATTTTGTCTTCCTAACTATTAGTATCCTTCTTTTTCCTATGCTACTTAAACTGAAAAAAATAAATGATTCCATAGCTAGTCACCAAATTATATGGACCATTGTCTTACTCTAGAAACGTGCCTAATTTATGGTGAAAACTGCATACATATTTGTGGGATAAATCAGCTTACTTTCACCCCAAACTTAATGAAATAGGAAAATACCAAAACCCAAGGTGGGGATATTACTTGGTTCTTACTATAAAAATGTTTGTGGTGACAAAATGAGACATTAAAACATGGAAAAAATAAATGCAAGCCCCTGCGTTTCAACAATGGCTGTTAGTCACCTTATTTTACTCATTACTCTATCTTTAGATAACAGATTTCACCTATATCCCCTTTTATGCAATTCAAAAAACTAGTCAAAATCAGTATAGAAATGCTACTCTTTTTTTTTTTAAGATTTTATTTATTTATTTGACAGAGATAGAGACAGCCAGCGAGAGAGGGAACACAAGCACAGAGAGTGGGAGAGGAAGAAGCAGGCTCCCAACGGAGGAGCCCGATGTGGGGCTCGATCCCAGAACGCCGGGATCACACCGTGAGCCAAAGGCAGACGCTTAACGACTGAGCCACCCAGGCGCCCCAGAAATGCTACTCTTAATATATAGTAAAAGGCAAAAAAGAAAACCTATAGAATGTAGCAATGCTTATTTGAAAGACATTTCTGTGTTATCTAGGGAAAAACGTGCTATTCAATGTATATCTGAGTGTAGTAATTTGGTATCATCAAATATTACATATTTGTTTATATCTCATCTCTATCTAAAATACATTTATTTATAATAAATGATATACTAAAAATGAAGGTGTTACAAAATATATAGACCTAGCAAACCGAGGCTATGAAAAAAGGAAAAGGAATATAACATACAAACCATAAAAGGGCAATGTTACTAGTCTGACTTATATTACCCTAGGGTCTCACCATTCCTCTTAGGAGAGTCTCCCTTAAAGGGAACTTCTGTCTCATCAGAATGAAAGACACACAAGCTCTTCTAGATAGATTATAGTTTCCTTTGCCTCATATAAGTAACATCATGTGATGTCCTGTCAAAGACTATCATAAAATATGTTTATGTCAAATATAGTGTATATTTATGTGTTACTTCTTATAATGTTCACTGATAATGTCTATGCCATTGTATTAAAATACAATTGAAATTCACACCCAACTTTCCCTTATAATTATGCTCCTTAGGCAAGTGTTTCAACAAGTTTGCTATATGTTCATATGAACTTGTAAAAAAGGAACAGTGATTACGTAACCACTATGCTGCCTTAATACTTTTATCACTTAGGTATGTGTTTAGCACCTCTGGTTGCAAGATAAAGAAACCAGTTCATATTACTGATAGCTTCTTAAAGATATGTGGTTTAGATCACACGGTTTAGTTCTTGGGTCTGTTTTAATGCTTGTTCCTTCCAGTGTCTTGCTTTCAAAGACTTTGGTATGGAGTCTCTTGCATTGTTGCTGTGGCTTCTGTAACTGGGCCTCATGATCTTTAGAATAACAAGCTGGTCTGGATGAAGTAAAGGAGGGACTTCACTCTGGGTCTATGCCAAAGCCTCTGTTCTACCATTAAGATGATTCTTTCAGGTCTGCATAGTTTTAGCTCATGATATCGCTCTGATATCTCTGATACCTTTCAATTTCAGCTTTCTTATGGCCTTATGTTTTTAGTGCTTCTTTTTCAGATTCCTCTAAAATAATTTGGACCAGACAAAGTAATTTTGATCCTTTTTTTACACTGGACCACCCTCTCACTTGTTGAACAGCTTAGGCTTCCCCTGGCTAGGGATCCTTGCCTCATCCCCTCAATAGAGGGAGCTGAGCTAGTGTAATGTGCTCTACTCCTCACAGATGATGAGGATATTTTAAAGATGTTTGGGTGGAAGATTTCAATTTGGCCCTCAATGCCAAGGCCAAAGCCTTTTTAAAAACTTAAATTTTTTTTCTTTTATTTTTCCCCCTTTGAGTCTTTTCTGTCCTTCCTAGAAATACTCCCACATACCTACCTTCCTTACTGCCCATAACTGTTTATCTGTCCAATTCTATTTCTCCTATCTTCCATTCAGTCAAGTGCCATCCCTTATCTTAGAAATTTGTTTATATTTAGCCAATCCAAAAGCCAACAAAAAAAATGGTCCATAATCCTTTGTTTCTACGATGCACTTGAGATTTTGGTGGGTGTAGATCTTAAACTGGGACTTGAGGAGACGGACACATAGAGCTAATTGTTTGACTGCATGAAAGATCTCTAACAAGGAATGAGACCAACTACTTATAAGAACAATTTGCATATGAGTTAATTTATTAGGTAACTAGAAATTGTGAGAAAAGTTCTAACCTCTATTCGTTATCTGGAAAACCGGTAATATATGGGGATGGTTACTGACTAAAGGAGTGAAATGATTTAGATAAGGTAACTTCTTACAAGATCAGACAGATAAAGATCTACAAATAAAGTCGACTCAACATGCACAGATGTGGAAAGTGAACAGAACTTCATGTTTACCACACAGCACTCTGAGGAAATACATGAATTATGAGTCAGTTACCAGTAGTATATTTTAGTCAGAGAACTGAACAAAGTATAGGAATGGAACTGATTTATACAAATTATATAAATAATATAATCTCTGTGCTTGTAATTCCATTTGAGATCCTGTTGTTTAGGGCTATTATAACTGTAAATGATAACATACCAATATAAATTCTGTTTTGAGATTGGAATTTGGGGCTTCCGTAACTCTACAGTTCATAGTGAGGGATGTGGCTAGCTTTAGTCAGTCTAGATTCAGGATCTCAAATGACAGTGTCAGAACACAATTTCTTTCCATTTTGTAGCTCTGCTTTTCTTTTTATCTCCTTCTTTTCCAGTTAGCTCACCCCTCAAAAAGTCCGATATAGTCATCAAAAGTTTTGTTTTAACATTACACTGTCTAATAATCCTACAGAAATTATGTGCTTTATTTTGAATAATGTCAGCAAAATTACTGAGTTAATTCCCTGAGCTGCCTTGGATCATATATCCATCCCTGAAATAATTGTGTCAGCCCATAGAGTGGAAGGTACTGACCGGCCAGGCCTGCATTCTGTGCAGTAGACAAGTAGCTGAGCTTTGGAGAGTGACACTGTCCCTGCCAAAACGACATGAAATGAGGATAGGAGAGGGATGGTTTCCTCACCCCTCCAAAACATAATTCTTATTATGAACAAATGAAAATGTGGGCAACCCAGAACCATAAATGACCAATTCAGAAATTAATGCATCTTATCCATCACTTGAGATTAAGTGATAAAAGCCAGATGAGAGATTTGACCAAGGTGGCTCTCTAGAATTAGTGATAGATCCCAGCTGTTCTGGTCTCTAGTCAGGTGTCAATTCCTTTTGTCTCCTGTAAAGCACTGTTTATGATAATACTGGGATCTGGGGGTTGGATCTTAGGCATATTCTGTGATTGTTCTTTTTTAAAATGCATAGTATTCCACCTCTGGCCAAACTTAAGACTTGTGCAAATTTAAACACATTAAAATAATAGAGAAAATGGGTGATAGAACTATACTATACAAAAATCAGAATGTACTCAATAATGTACTTCATCCCACTGTTCCTATTTGGGCATCCTGCAACTCTCTGGTTACCAAGTGATGCTAGAGCTTTTAACATTTAGTGGCTACAGTTGATTTCTCCCCAGGACACTACCTTTGGCTCTCTAGAATGTCCCAGATAGCTGATAAGCTCTATTCATGGACAATATCTATAAGAAATAAAGTTGAATATGTTACCATCTTATTTTATTTCATATTTATATTTTCTAGGGCATTCAAGATTTTATTGGTCATATTGCAATTCTTTTTTTCTTGGCGTTACTATAAAAATGAAATAAGTTTTGTTTATACATATTTATAAGAAATACATGCTAAACAGTATGTAAATAGCTATCATAAACATATAATAGTCAGCAGATTGTCTAGTTTCATAATTATCTGGTGGAAAAAACCTGATGAGATCAAGGATTTCACTGGTCATCACAGCGGTCAGTCAATATTTCTTACTGCTTATGGTAGCTGAAATTACATGAAGAAAACTGAAGCTATCACATAGAAATTAAAATCACATTGCAATTACGTATTGCAATGCCTCTCTGCTGGGGGAAATGAAATACAAAGTTTAACAGCTTCTGAATCTTTGCATTTCTTACACATTTTCTTAGTAACAATAGAGTGTAATGTTCTATTTAATTCAGAAACTCTTGTGTTCAGAGAGAGAGATAGTGATTGATGACACATTATGCTGGCCCTTCTTCCTTCAAACCATCACTATTTCTTTTTTTTTTTTTTTAAGATTTATTTATTTATTTATTAGAAGCAGGCTCACAGCGGAGGAGCCTGATGTGGGGCTCGATCCCATAATGCCGGGATCACGCCCTGAGCCGAAGGCAGACGCTTAACCGCTGTGCCACTCAGGCGCCCCAAACCATCACTATTTCTATGGCTCTGAACTTGTGAAACAGAGATGATTGTATTGTCTTCATTCTTCTTTCTTACACTTTTGGATTTAGTTGTGTGTAGACACAAGTTGTTGAGAGATTCTAACTGATTGCTTATTCAGCAAACTCTCTAGAGTTCCTAATTCTCATTGTTATCTGTCAATCTACATACAGGCTCAATTTACTGCCTTTCAGAGTAAACACTACCAGTAAATTCCTAAAAACAAAACAAAACAAAACAAAACAAAAAACAGACAAAAAGAACAACAAAACACAAACAAACAAACAACACCCTTGCATTTGCACAGCAGGTAGCATGGGACAGAACCATGGGCCGGCATCCATACTTTAAACGATATGTATGTTCCTGAGTTTTACAACATGAATTTATTGTAATATTGAACTCCCCTATACTAAATCTATCAGGTGTTAGGAAAGGAAAGTCTGTTTTTCAGGACTATATATTCATTTTAAACATTTGCTTTTATTATATCTCCCCTGACCCTGATGTTTACAGGCTGAGCTCTGCCCAAGCCTGCCTGGTCAAGAGATGCTAAGTACAGCTTAAGAATCCCAAGAACTTCGATGCTGAACATTTAGTGAAGAACACAGTAGGAAATCATTGCAAGTGTATGTACTTTCCATTGTCAAGTCTGACGATGTGGAGTGCTGCCCAGAACAAGTGGAATCTAGCACTCCTCCTTTGCTCTGACAATTACCAAAGTAAAAATAAATTTTACCTGCTAGAAGCTGCTTATATCGTCATGGCCCAAGGCCATGCATTATTTAGGCTTTATAATGACAATACAAATTTTATAGTTAAGTGCCTGTGTATTGCAAGGCAGAATAAGCTAGTAACATATGACTTGAGTGCACACACAGTGCGTTTTATCATATGAATTCCTCAAAAAAAAAATGAGCTTTTGACAGTGTATCTTCCAGTAATTTAAGCCACTTGATGCAGTGTTTCTTGTTGCTGGTAATTACTCTTACCTCTTGCCACAAGAAATCTCTAAATTTTCTGAGAGTAGTGTGGTCAAGCGCTTCTACGTAAAAAGAGGCAATGAGAGAGAGACTAACAGAGAGAGGACTGGTACCCTGCTAATCTCTGAATACCTCCCTAATAACTATTTTGGGAACTAGACTTGGAAAATAAATAAGCTCACATTCCACAGGATGTGATGCTTTCATGACCCTTCAGGAGGCACACAACTAGAAAGTATTTTAGGATTGGAGTCACCTCCAGATCATGATGATTCAGGAATATTATCCTGAATACAATTCTGCAGCACTCTCCCTTGGGGCTGAGATGAACTCTCCAGTAGCAAAGCTTACACTGCTCCATATCTCTAGAGTAACAATAAATAAAATGCACATAGTTATACCAAAATGTTCAGATTGATCCTATGTATTTTACAATAAAAATGAGCCTGACATATTTATTTTGGTAATTATACCTCATCCCTGCTAGAGCAAGTCTCAGAAATAATCTTTAACAATGACTCTAGAATTGATTTTCTTGTTTGCCTCTTCTAGAAATTCAAGGATGACAGAAAGAACAATTCTGATTGCATTTCCAGAAATTAAGGGACCACAACATTGGACTGTTACAAGATCTATTAAAATTTTGAAAGTTTTACTCAAATGTATATATGTGTTTTCTTTCCTTCTTTATTATTTTTTGAGGGGTATGTGGAAGCTAACAATATGGCATCAAGTCTCTGATAATCCAGAGACGAATTTGGGTCAAGGCCTCTGGGTTAACTAACATAAACTGCATTCTGTTGATTTTTCTAGGAACTAAGACCAGATGCTTGGAAGCAGCAGTGGTGAACCATCTCTGGAATTCTTCCTTCTGGGCCGTACCTTGGATGTTTTGCTTTCCAGTAGAGATGGGTTTAAACCCTCTCTTGAGTTCCATAAGGTTTGTGTTTATGACAGTGGGAGGGGACATAAGTAAGAAAAAGGAAAAGAAAGTAACTAGAAATAAGATTACACAACAATAATCTCAGCATCATGTATTTCTGTTCAGTGTTAGGCCTTCATAATGTGTCCATGTGACTAAAAACTAATAGAAGTCTTTCTAACTCACCTGGAAACTCCCTCAGGGGAAATGGATCCTCTCCCTATTCTCTCTTGGCTATGGTATTACAGATTGTTTTTCAGTTTCAGACTTGCTTCTTTATGGGATGGGATGTGCTGTTTGACATTGTAGTAGTTGCTCTTATTTGAATATGGAGCCAGAAGGGGGCAATGTTAACCTTACATTTTTAAATCAGGTAAAGGTTCGTTTTTATTTGAACTTTTTTTTTAAACTTGGAGATTTTGTGCTACACATACTACTCTATGTTATATAGATCTCAACCAATGTTTAGCATGTTTTCAAGATTTCAAATCTTAGTTAATATACCCTTTTATTAGCTATTAAATAATAAAAATAGGAGAGTAACACCAACATTCTTGTATTTGGGGGGAAATATTCTGTGAAAAAATGTCTTAATTTTTGGTGCAAATACTTGCTTTTTTATTGTTATACACAAATCAAAGGCAAAAATGACATTGATTTAAAGGAACAAAACAAAACACAAAGTCAGGCACAGAAAGTTAAATCATATTTGAGATGTGTTTTATTCATGCAAATGTTCAGGCTAACATAGAATGTGCATCACCCATGTATTATTGGAGGCATGTAAATTTGGGAAACAATGCTAGTTGTCACTTACAAATTTCCCTAGCATGTAATTAGAGTCAATAGTATGGAAATCTAATTTGGTAATCATCTTCCATGCATTTATTGTTTCCTAAATTTACTGTAATGTCTTCCTGGCTCTTATAATATGTGGCTTCCATGTAATCGCTTAGATTCTATTTCAAAAGAAAATGCTATGAAAAAGAACTTCTTCATTGTCAATATCTGGCCTGTGTTTATCCTTGAATCTGTCTTCCTCCAATTCTGCTAGCAAACCCCCTATTTCCTCACAGGGCTCTGAACTACTATTAAAAAACATGTTCCATCTCAGGTCTTCTATATAGATTGTAAGTAAAGAAGATTACTTAATTTTAATGGCAAGTCAGAAATATCGGTAGATTTGCCCACAGTTTCTGCACTGCCATGAGCTTCCCCATAGCTCAGTCCAGGGGCGCTTCTGACAGAGGAGAGTGCTAAAATTCTTGCCTCACCAAATTATCAAGAAGGAAGCCAAAATTTCTTGAAAGAGTTGAACTACCAGACTTTATCAGGCAGTAGCCATGGAAGGAAGAAAAGAAAATTATACATCATACTGGATATTATCTTAACAGAATTCTTTTACCAAGGTTAATAACCAATACTCAGAAGGACTTTCTTGGTCAATGAATACAGCAGGCTCTGCTAATGACATATTCCTTTTCCATATGAGTGATGCCACATCTAATTTTAAATCTATTTTGCATAATAGTAATAATAACAATAACGTTTAAAAGGTACAAAAATACCTTTTCACAAGAGGGAAAAGTAATTTCCCTTTCTCTCTTATCTTCAAACACTTTGTTCGCCTCCCCTGAGATGATCACTCTTAATAGAAATTTGCTAATTAGCTGAATTTGAAAAGATTAATATTTTTAAAGATCTATTTTTTGAATATGGACCTAATTTTTGAATATTTTTTGAATAAATTCACTGCAAAAAGAAGAGGAAGATACAGAGATTTCCCATATATCACCTATACCCACCATACATCGCCTCTCCCATTATCAACATCCTCCATCAAAGTAGTATATTTGTTGCAACTGATTAACCTATATGAACACTTCATCACCCAAAGTCCATAGCTTATGTTAGAGTTCATTTTTGGTGTTGTACATCCTACAGTCTTGGACAAATGCATATGCACAATTTATATACACAATATATACAATGTATTTGTATATATAATGGGTGTATAGTATTATAGTATATCAATATATAGTATGGTAGCATACAAAGTATTTTCACTGTCCTAAAACTCCTCTGGGCTCTGCCTGTCCATTCCTCACTTCCTCCAATTCCTGGTAACCACGGATTTTTTTTTTTTTTGTCTCCATAATTTTGCCTTTCCTAGAATGTGTCAAATGGTTAGAATCATACAGTTTGTAGCCTTTTCAGATTGGCTTCTTTCACTTAGTAATTGCATTTTAGTTTCCTCCACATCTTTTCACAGCTTGATAGTTCACTTCTTTTTAGTGCTGAATAATATTCCATCGTCTGAATGAACCACAGTTGATTTATGCATTCACCTACTAAAGGACATATGGGTTGCTTCCAAATTCTAACAATGATGAATAAAGCTGCTCTAAGTGTCTTTATGCAGATGTTCATACAAACGTGTTTTCAATTCCTTCGAGTAAACATCAAGGGGTACAACTGCTGAATCATATAGTAAATATATGTTTAATTTTCTAGGAAACTGCTGAACCGTCTTCCAAAATGGCTATACCATTTTGCATGCCTACCAGCCGTGGGTAAGCTTATGTATCGCTGTTCATCCCTGTCAGCATTTGCTGTTGTCAGTGTTCTGGATCTAACCAATACAATAGGTGTATAGTGGTATCTCGTTGTTTTAATATGCATTGCCCAATAACATATCATGTGGAACATCTTTTCATATACTTAACTTCCATTTGTATATCTGTTTTTGGGGGCATCAAGGTCTTGAGACCATTTTAAAATTGGGTTTCCTTATTGTTGATTTTTAGAAGTTCTTTGCATATTTTGGATAACAGTTCTTTATCAGATGTGTCGTTCGTGAATATATTCTCTTCATCTGTGGCATGTCTTCTCATTCTCTTGAAGTTGTCTAGTGCAAAGCAAAAACTAATTTTAATAAAGTCCAGCTTATCAACTCTTTCTTTAATGAATCATGCTTTTGGTGTTTTAATTAAAACTTATTACCATACCCAAGATCATTTAGGTTTTCTCCTATGTTATATTGTAGGAATTTTTGTTTGTGTTTTACACAAAACTGTAGCAGAAGAAAAATAATTTTCACTTTATCCTTTTAAGTTTTGGGCTCTGCCCTTGTAACAAAAGATAGATAAACAAGAGAAAAACAAACAGAAGTTTGTTAACATGTATACCTTGTACATACCATGGGAGATAACAAGGGGAAAATGAGTATCTCTCAAAGATGTGGCTTAGAATTTTGGCTTATATATCGTCTTCACTAAATCCAAGAAAGAAGGGTGTGGGGAGACCAATTATGAGGTGACCAGGAAAAGTATGGTAAATAAAAGTAAGAATTGTTACGCAGATTTAAGTTGGTGCTGCCTTCACTGATAGGAATCTCTGATGATTTGGTCATCCTTCTCTTCCTTATATAGAAAGGGAGCCAAACTTTCAAAAGATTTCCTTTTAAAGTATGAATTCCTGGGATGCCTGGATGGCTCAGTTGGTAATATGTCTGCCTTTGGCTCTGGTCCTGATCCCTGGGTCCTGGCATCGAGTCCCACATCAGGCTTCTTGCTCAGTGGGGAGTCTGCTTCTCCTTCTGCCTCTGCAGCTCCCCCTGCTTGTGCTCTCTCTCTCTCAGACAAATAAATAAATAAAATCTTTAAAAAAAAGTGTAAATTTCCTTTACAAAAAAAGTAACTTCTACTCCGTTTTCAGAGCTTTTTCTGTGACTGTTGTTTTTCAAAATAATCACCTCAAAATAATTCTTATGCCAAGGGTGGTATATTCTTCACTCTTCAGGTCTATGATTCATTTTGAGTTATTTTTTGTGAAATATGTAAGGTCTATGTCTACATTCATTTTTTTTTTTTTTTTTGCTCATGGATATCTAGTTGTTTTTAGTACCATTTGTTGAAAAGACTATCTCTGCTCTATTATGTTGCCTTTGCTCTTTTGTTAAAAATCAGTTGACTGTATTTATGTGGGTCTATTTGTGGGCTCTCTATTATGTTCCATTGATCTAGTTGCATATTCTTTTCCTAATACTACACCGTCTTAGTTACTGTGGCTTGAATTTGGGTAGTGTCAGTTCTCCAACTTTGGTCTTCTTCAGTATTGTTCTGATTTTTAAAAATGTGTTTTCCTCACTTCAGAGACATGTTCAGTATAAGAATTTTATGTATAGGGGCGCCTGGGTGGCACAGCGGTTGGGTGCCTGCCTTCGGCTCAGGGCGTGATCCCGGCATTATGGGATCGAGCCCCACATCAGGCTCCTCCGCTATGAGCCTGCTTCTTCCTCTCCCACTCCCCCTGCGTGTGTTCCCTCTCTGATTGGCTATCTCTGTCAAATAAATAAATAAAATCTTAAAAAAAAAAGAATTTTACGTATAGAATGGACATAGAGGGTATTATGCTAAGTGAAATAAGTCAGACTGAGAAAGACAAATACCATACGATTTCACTCATATTTGGAATCTAAAAAACAAAACAAATGAACAAAGGAAAATAGAGACGAACCAAAAACCAGACTCTTAGCTATAGAGAACAAACTGACGGTTACCAGAAGGGAGGTAGGTGGCAGGATGGGTGATAAAAGTAATGGGGATTAAGAGTACGTGTATCATGATGAGCACTGAGCAATACATAGAATCGTTGAATCACTACATTGTACACCGGACACTAATATAACACTGTATATGAATAACAGCAACAACAAAAACCAAATGAATAAACAAACAAAAAGCACAATCAAATCTATAAATACAGAGAGCAAACTGATGGTTGCCAGAGGGAAGGAGGGTGGGGGATGGGCAAAAAGGGTAAAGGGCAGTGAGAGATACAAGCTTTCAGTTATGGAATGAATAAATCATGAGGACGAAAGGCACAGCATAGGAAATATGGCCAATGGTACTGAGATAGTGTTGTATGGTGACAGATGGCAGCTACACTTGTGAGTACAGCATAACGTATAGAGAAGTTGAATCATTGTGTTTTACACCTGAATCTAATGTAACTTTGTGTGTCAACTATACGCAAGTAAAATAAAAAAATGCTTTAAAAAATTACCTATAGAGTTAAGGACATTAGGCCCTCTTCCCTCTTTTTTGGATCCTCACAAAAATACATTTTAGTTTGAAACTAATGCATTTGTTAAAACAAACAAAAGTGAGGGACTAATGAAACAGTCTAAAGAGGAACAGTAACCCCTGTCTTGATTCCCAGAAGTGGGGGGCAGAGGGGGGCTGGCATTAGCTCTGAGTTGTAGCATCGAGCATCGTCAGCTCAGAGCAGAGAAGCAAGGCAGCTTCTGCAACTGTGAGAACACACTGGAAGATCAGTGTATCCAGCAGGGATTCTAAGATATTAAGTGATGACCAGGAGAACTTACGCCTGAAAATTTGTTGCTTTCACTGACGTCATAGCTTACATTCTTTGATTTCTGCCCACCTCAGACACGTATAATCTATTACAACACCTTTCCTCTCGATTTTGCTTGCAGTTGTCTATTCTCCTTCAGTTCCTAAACTATGATCTCTAAAAGCCCTTCATGTAACTTACTTCTCTCAACATCGGAAGTCAGCTAACAGGTGAATGGAATCAGTTTTTCTATCTTAGCACATACCACCCACAGGGATATCAAATCAAATTGCCTTCATACCTGAAGGAGCACTTAGAAACTACTTCCTTTAATGTTAATAGGCACCAAGGAGTGCCAATGGCCCAAACTACATGTCTAGATCTCCATTTGCTGCTGAGGAAAATTGAGCAAATTGTCGCAATTACATATGTATTTATTTTCAAGCCCAAGATTAGATGACAATAATTTACTTTCCTTGAGGTTATTTATCTTTTAAACCCAAGAAAATAGGCTTAGAAAGAAGGCATTGGATCAGTTGCTGAAAAATGTCCTCAGCATGAAACACAGAAAAATGTCATCATGTAAGTTCTACCACTACCACAAGCTCACACTGTTCCCTTAGATTACCTGAAAAAAAAATTTTGAAATTGATTGTCCCTCGTGACTGTATTTTTGTAAAAAGCTATCTGTTTTATTAATAACTTCAAATGAATTAGTTGGGAAAAGGATATGTGATATTCCATCTGCTTAGGATAATATCATACTTTGGCTCAAGTACATTTTCCTTTCCATTTCTTTCTTTTAATTAAAATATGGAGAGTTAAGTCTATTTCTTCAAAGAGTATGTCTTGATTTCTGTTAGTTGAAATGTTTTTTCCTGGATTTTGTCGTCAGGAAAATGTTTTTTTTTCTGTTCTCTGCTCTTCCCCCTTAGAAACTTTCCCCTTTGTCTCAGTTTTTAGAGATATATTTCCCTACCTCCCTTTTTGGTTTAACAGAATTATTATAATTTCTCTCATCTACAAGAAAAAATATTTACTGTTGAGAATGTTTCACTGTACAAAAACAGCTACTCTTCAAATCCACTGTTATTGTGGGAGTCTATTTCTGAGAACACTCTGACAAGGAGACAAAGGAGAGAATTTCCCAGAAAACACAACCAAACAAAGTGGGCTGGTGCTCTCCAGTGCAGTACAGTTACTGACTTATTTTTATTTGATAGATGAATCTCAGCCATTAAGAGATGGGTACAAAACCAAATACTGCACATTTTGTGACAGAATGCAAAATATCCTTAAAATTTAAGGTAAACCCAAAGATCTAAGACTACTTGGGCATGTGAAAGGATGTTTGGATGGTGTATATAGGACCCCTGAGATACTCAATCTACCTCTTCTTCCTATAGGGGTAATTTTCTGGGAAATCTAAAGAAAGACAGATTTAAAAAAAAAAAAAACACCTGAATTTCAGCAGGATGCCTCAGAGTTTCTACTGATGTTTTAAAAATTGGTTAATTAGTAGTGAGATTCCCATTAAAGGAGTTATTTATATAAAGAGACTGGACCTCCAACTGACAGAGATATCACAGCAAGAAATCAAATAGATTTGTAGTTGAACTTAATCAGATTTAAATTTCTTTCTAACATTCACGAACCTAGGTGGTCTTGTTTCTTTCTTTGTTTATTTGGAGACTTTAAACTTTTACTGTATTTATGTGGGTCTATTTGTGGGCTCTCTATTATGTTCCACTGATCTAGTTGCATATTCTTTTCCCAATACTACACAGTCTTAGTTACTGTGGCTTGAATTTGGGTAGTGTCAGTTCTCCAACTTTGGTCTTCTTCAATATTGTTCTGATTTTTTTAAATGTATTTTCCTCACTTCAGAGACATGTTCAGTATAAGAATTTTACGTATAGAATGGACATAGAGGGTATTATGCTAAGTGAAATAAGTCAGACTGAAAAAGACAAATACCATGTGATTTCACTGGAGCACTTTTCATAAACTTCTACTGTTTTCTCATTGTTCTCTAATTGGAATACAGAGTTATCCTTTAGCCAGAATTCCGTATTCTTCCTTCAAAGATTAACATGGGTAAACAATCCCTACTGATTCTTGCTTTTTTTCTTTCTTTACTTTTTTAAGGTAAGTTCCATTTGTCTTTGACATTTTATGTATATATTTTCTCTTATTCTACTTTAAATACTACCTTTTAAAAACAGAAATTTCAAGATTTCTAAAATAGTAGATTTCTAGGTTTAAAAAGAAAAACTACAAATGGTTTTATTATTTATAAAATTGGAAGTGTCAAGTTAAAAAAAAATTCCCTGGTGTATTTTGTAGGCATAGAGATGGCAGTTATTTTTCTTTTTCTACACATGGATCCTTTTAAATATGTTAGTGGGTAGATCAAGGAAAGGTATCTATTTGTAATTATAAAATAAACTGCTAAACAGAACAGAAAACAAAACAGCGGATATCCAAAGCCATTTGTCACAATGCACTTGAATGTCTATCATTTGTACTCTTAACTAAGGCAAAGAGCTGAGGATGGTGTGAAAAAAGGCTTGGTTTAAAGGCTAAAGTTGTGTACTCTCTGATTGGTTGAAAATCGGTCATCAAAGGCTCAATTGTCATTTAACAAATGTTTAAAAATCTGAAAACACACTGAAACCGAGGGTAGAAGCAGTGATTGTAATGCTTGCAGAACACAACCTCCTTAAATGCTAGGACATTTTTGCTTATTAAATCCTTTCTTGGCTAGCTTTCCTGCTGTGTACGACTCACTATGAAAAGCAGGCACTTGCAAGGCACAGCTGGAGACCAAGTATAACAGGATTTCAGAACCCAAAACATTCTAAAATTTCCTATCAATTCCCCACATGCTTACTTAAGAATGCTAAGGCTTCCATTGCTAACTTTTTTATGTGTTTGTGGTTTCTGATTAACTACACTACTTGAAATGCTGCTTGAAAAACATAAGTCATAATAATGATAATATCTGGAAGGTATAAAATTTTTATTCTACAGAGTTTAAAGTGTGGTGGTTGGTTCTTGTTGTAAAGGTAAAACTGGGGAACATATATCTGTTACTGTTTGGAGGTGTATTATTGTCACCAGAATTAATTTAACAAATTACTTTACACGATATTACAGATTTTACTAAAGAGGTAGACATTTCTATGGGTTCAGGTTATTTATTTATGTATAAGGAGATGATTGGTTTAGATTGTCTTTGAGTCACTTTTTTTATAACATTTTTTTGATTGTAAAAAGAAATATTTAACATTATTCTCAATCATAAATAACAAAAGTCTCATATCAAAGATTTTTTTTAAGAACCTGTCTTTCTTTGTCTCTCTCTCTTTTTTTCTCTCTCTCTCTGGTTACAGAAAGTTGCTGGGGTAAAGTATAAAATTTCTTGTAGGGCATTCATATATGTAAAACATACTGTAAATCCTTAAAGTGATACAGGTCCTTTGTACAATACTAAAAATAATTGGAAATTCATGCATAAAAGTATATGGAGAGAATTCCTGGTTTCAGATCTAACATGTAAGGAGCTTAGAAGTCATCACGCCAATCCTTAAAATAAGATAAATCTAGAAAAACTGAATCAGTGATCTTTTTTTTTTTTTTTTCTAGCCTACAGAGAACTGAAGTCTTAAAGCAAAGAGCCACCTGAAAATCTGGACAAAAAGACACATGCAGAGAGACACAAATACCAGGATTTGCTGATCTAGGGCAGAAGCTGCTGGACATACATATTGGTAAAGACATTTAATGGTAATTTTGATGAACTGCTGGAAGCTGAGAGATTAACAAGAGTGAGAAAATCCTGGAGGTCACAGTCTTAGGGGAGCTCCCACATTTTCCTGGGCTTTTTTTTTTTTTTTTTTTGGTGGGTATCCAACCAAGTATTTATAGTGAGAATCCAAGAATCCAAGGAAACCTGGGACTCATGAGGAGGATGAGGAAAAAGGACAAATCCACTATTTTACTTGTATCCTTCACCACCTTTCTGTCAGTAATAAATAGAGTAGGCAGGCAGAAAGTCAGTAAAGATATATAAGATTTGAATAGCACTATTATTGCTCAACCTAAATTAAGTGATATTTATAGACTGAATCCAACAACAGAAAAATCCACATTCTTGCCAAGCTCACAGGGAACATTTACCAAGATAGGCAATGTTCTGTACTATGAAACACAGTTCAATGAAGTTAAAAGACTAAAAATCACACAAAGTATATTCTCAGACCAAAATGGAATTAAACTGGAAATTAACAACAGGAGGCTGAAAAATCCCCAAATAGACATTAAACAACACATTTCTGAATGGGCTTGGTTCAAAAAAGTCTCAAGGGAAGTTTTAAATATTATAACTTAAATGAATATGAAAATAGAACTTATCCAAATTTTTCTTAAAGGGGTATTTAAAGCATTAAATTAATATGTTATAAAATAAGGAAGGTCTAAAAATTTTAACCTAAGCACCCACCTTAGGAAAATATAGAAAGAAGAGAAATATAAATTTAGTTCAAGAGAGGAAATAATAAAATTAGAGCATATATCAACAAAGTTGAAAAGAAGAAAACAGCAGAGAAAGAGAAAATTAAATCCAATATTGGTACTCTGAAAAGTTCGCTAAAATTGATAAACTTCTGTACAGGCTAATCAAGTAAAAAGAAGATACAGATTACCAATGTTGGTAATGAAAAAATGGTCATCACTACTAATTCCACAGACATTATAAGGATAATAAGGGAATAATACAAATAACTCTATCCCCACATATTTGATAATTTTTTTCATTTTTTCTTATTTGATAATTTAGATGAAATGGTCCAATTCTTTGAAGACATAAACTACCAAAACTGATGCAAAGAGAAATAGGTAACCTGAATAGTCTTAGATTTATTAAAGAAATTTAATCAATAATTAATAATCTTTTAAACAAGAAAATATCAGGCTCAGATGGTTCATTAATGAATTCAACCAAAATTTTTAGGATGAAATAAGAATTCTGCAAAATATTATCCAGATAATAGAAATATATGGAACATCTGACTAATTTCATGAGGCAAAAATTACCCAAATATGAAAACGACATAAAGACTTCACAAGAAAAGAAAACTATGGATTAATATTTCATGACCATAGCTATAAAAATCCTCAGCAAATAAATGCAGTAATATGTAAAAAGGAAAACACATGATAACCAGTTGGGGTTCATACAAGGAATGGTGGTTCAACATTCAAAAATCAGTCAATGCATTTCATCACATTAGTAGAATGAATAAGAAACCATACCTTCATATCAATAGAAGCAGGGAAAATATTTGACAAAATTCAAAAACCATTCATGGTAAAAACTAAAAAAATATAAGGAATAGAAGGGAACTTCCTTAAATCAATAAATGTTATAAATGAAAATCCTCAAGCTAACATCATACCTAAAAGGGAGAGAATAAACATTTGCTCCCTAAGATTGTGAACAAAGTATGTCTTACCTAACAAGAAGAATAAATAAAAGGTGTTAAGATTAGAAAGAAATAAACTGTTTATATTCACAGATGACATAATTTTCCATGTAGTAATTCCCAAAGAATCTGTTAAAATAGGTAGCTTGAAACTAGTAAACAAGCAGAACAAAATCACAAGATACAAGATCATTAGACAAAATCAATTGTTTTTCCATATATGAAGAATAAAAATTTTGATTTCAATATTATTTTAAAGTTTTATTTATTTAAGCAATCTCTACATCCAACATGGGGCTCGAAATCACAACCCCTAGATCAAGAGTCACACGCTCCTCCGACTAAGCCAGCCAGGCACCCTTGAATTTGATATTATTTTAAAAATACTGTTTAAAATAGCACCAAAAATTTGGAGACTTAACTATACATCTTGTAGCATATGCATAGAGTTATATAAGGAAAACCATTAAAAAGATTTAAAAAATTATCAACTAAATAAATAGGAGATATTTTGTGTCCATTCACTGGCATTCTCAATATTGTTAAGAATTGCAATTATTCTCAACCTGACCTTCAGATTTAATACAATCCCAACTAAAAGCCCAGCAAGCTTTGTTTGTAGATATCAAGCTTACCTACTTTTAAAATTTATATGAAAAGTCAAAGGACATAGAATATCCAATAAAATATCGGAGAGGAAGAAGAATAAGGAGGAAGAGGAGGGAGGGGAGGCACAGAAGAAGGAGGAAGATGAAAAAGCGGTGAACAGTAACATCAGAAATGTTGAGGGAATCACATTACCTTATTTTAAGGTAGTATAAAACTACAGTGATCAAGGCATGTATCGATGAATAAATAGACACATAGATCAATGAAACATAATAGAGAGCCAAGAATAACATACATATATTCGATTGATTTTTAACAAAGGTGTAAAGACATTTCAATGGAGAACAGTTCATTTCAACAAATGATGTTGAAACAACTGATCATCCACGTGCAAAAAAAAATTGAGATGATGACTTTATGTCTTACACAAAAATTAACTCAAAATGCATCATACACCTAAATGTAGAAGGCAAAACTAAAATTTCTAGAAGAAAATGTAGGGGAAAATCTATATGATCTTGGTTTTGGTGATGACATTTTAGATATAATGAAAAATACTATTCTGGAAAGATAAAAATGATAAGTTTGGCTTTAATAAAGCTAAAAACCTCTGCTTTATGTAAGACATTGTTAACTGAATAGAAATAAAAATCTCTGATTTGGAGAAAATATTTGCTAATCATAAATTTGATAAAGGGCTTGTATCCAAAATGTACAAAGAACACTTAAAACTCAACATTAAGAAAACAGCCCAATTAAAAATGGGAAAGGATATACATGCATACTTCGTCAAAGAAGATATACAGAAGGCAAATAAACATATGCAAAGGTGCTCAATGTAATTTGTCATTAGGGAAGCATAATTTATTTTTTTAAGATTTATTTATTTATTTTAGAGAGAGAGAAAGAGAATGAGTGGGAGGGGCAGAGAGAGAGAAACCAAGAGTCCAATGCTTAATGGACTGCACCACCCATTACCCCAGGGAAACACAATTTGAACAACAATGAGATACTGCTACACATGTAGTGGAATGGTGAGAATTAAAGAAATACTGCCAAGTTAATAGTGAGTGAGGATATGGAGTAACAAATTCATTCATTGCTGGTGGGAGTACAAAATGGTGCAACCATTTTGTAAGAAAGTTTCTTACAAAGCTAAACATACTCTTACCATATGATCCAGCAGTTGTACTCCCAGGAATTTGTCTAACTTATTTGATAAACTATATCAACACAAAATGCTCCATGTGAACATGTTTATAAGATATTTATTAATAATTGCCAAAATCTGCAAGTGACTAAGATATCCTTCAATAGGTTAATGGATGAATGAACTGTGTTAGATCCACAGAATGGAATACTGTTTAGTGATAGGACGGAATGAGTTAACAAGACATGAAAATACATCGACCCATATTGCTAAATGAAAGAATCCAATATCTGTGATTCCATTTATGTGGAATTCTGGAAAAGACAAAACTATAGAGATGGTATACAATTCATTGCTTGCCAGGGTTTTAGAGAGGGTGGAGGTATGAATAGGTGAAGTAAAGGAGATTTTTTTTTTATGGTAGTGAAGATATTCTGTATGATACTGTAATGCTGAAAACACGACACTATGCATTTGCCAAAACAAATAGAAGTTTCCAGCAAATTAAAAGATAATATAGGAGACTGGGAATCCCAGAAGGTATGTAGACTGTGACAAAAGAATGTAACTGTAGAAAAAATGTATAAACTAGCTTCACTGAAGGAGCATGGGAAAATGTGCTGACCTAAATGACTTAAGGCTTTAAAGATTAAAACAAACAAACAAACAAACCAACCAACTGCACATAAGCACTGTATTCTAATAGGTAAAGTTGTTCCTATGGGGTCACATGTTAACGATTCTTAAATCATTATCAAGTGTATGCCATATGTATACTGATTCTGAAAACCAGTATGTCACATAACTGGAAATGAACTGTTATGTACATAGATAGCAGATGATGGGAGCCAATTTTCTCACTATTGGAGTAGCAGGTTACAGACAAGCAAGGCAAGACTCAAACAGTCTATATGGTGCTGTGTTAGAGATGCAGACATCAGTATGGACCCATGTTGACTTTAATATAGATACAGTTGTTTGCATATAGAAATATTTATAGATATGTGTATATAAAAGGATTAGTATGTACATGTATTTCCTTATTTTGTCCGTTGAGAAGGCCTAAAAGCAATGACACCCCTGGCAATATCCATACCCAAATCTTACATCATGATTTCTTTTTTTTTTTTTTAAGATTTTATTTATTTATTAGGAAGAGTGGGAAAGAGAGGACATGAATGGAGGGGAGGGGCAGAGGGAGAGGGAGAATCAGACTTCTGACTGAGCAGGGAGCCCAACATTGCCATGGGGCTTGATCCCAGGACCCTGAGATCATGACCGGAGCTGAAGGCAGATGCTTAGCTGACTGAACCACCCAGGTGCTCCTACATCTTGATTTCTAACACCATTCTCCTGATAAAATAAACCAGGGATACTCGGAGAAATGGCCAATTCTAGGACTGCAGCAGAGAATATACAAGATGAGCCTGGAGCACCTTGTAATTTAAAAATTACAAGAAGTGCTAAAAACAAACAAGAAACCAAACCAAGCAAAAAACCTGATGTGATTATATCATAGGAACTAAGAAACAAACGAAAGAGCTCCCAATGGCCAATGCTGAAATAATTTGAATCACAAAATAAAGTCATATTGAATTATATCCCAAAGTATAAAATACATATCCATGAATCAATACTGATATAAATAAATTACTGAATAAAAAATTAAACAGGATACAGACACCAAACTTCAGTGTAGAATTAAAATAATTTATGTAGATTCCTCCCGTTCACATAGATAGATAGTTGCCCCTCACTCTTTAACTGCACGCTGGGTTTGAATGTGTAATTTTTACAATGGGGAAATCTCTCAATCAGGTGATCAATGTTAATATCAATAGTGATGTCATATTGATAGTATGTACCTTAGATATGAGGGGATGAAAATAGCACTTTATTTCTGTGTTCTTCCTCTTTTTTTTTAATTTTTAATTTATTTGACAGAGATAGAGACAGCCAGCGAGAGAGGGAACACAAGCAGGGGGAGTGGGAGAGGAAGAAGCAGGCTTTCATCAGAGGAGTCCGATGTGGGGCTCGATCCCAGAACGCCGGGATCACGCCCTGAGCCAAAGGCAGACAGACGCCTAAGGACTGAGCCACCCAGGCGCCCCCTGTGTTCTTCCTCTTAAAACCCCATCGCCTCAGTATAATCATGAGGAGGATAACAGAAAAACTTCAATTGATAGACATTTTATAAATGTACTAATACATGTACAAAATATAACTGTAAAACAAATGTATAAAATATCTGACAAGTGCTCCTCAAAAATGTCAAGGACATCAAAGCAAAGAAAGTCAGAAAAATTGTCATAGTCCAGAGGAAACTCAGGACACATAACAAATAAATGTAACGTGGTATCCTGAAATGAATCCTGAAATAGTAAAAGAACATTATGTAAAACTAAAGAAATCTGAACAAACTATGGTCTTTAGTTAATAATAATGTATCAATATTGGTTCCTCAATTGTGACAAATATACCATACTAATTAATGTAAAACAATAGTAGAGGAGACTGGGTATGTTGTATTTGGTGATTTTCTGCACTATAATCTTAATTTTTCTGTAAATCTAAAACTGTTTTTTAAAGTTTATTAAAAAAATCTATTCTTATTTCCCTCTTTAAAAAACATATTAAAATTCTATCACTTATTGCTTATTTGTATCATTTTGGATATTATCATGCTAAAATAAAAAAGTTAATAGTTGAAAAGCTGTGTTACATCTATACCATGCAATTCTATTCAGCAATAAAAAGAAACTATTTTACACACACATATTGAATGAATCACCAGGTAGTTTTGCTGAGTGAAATGGAGAATAGAATGTGTTTGCCATGCCCCAAGGAAAGGTGTGCATGGTTATGAAAGAGACACACAAGGGATTTGGTGGTCATAGAATTGTTCTGAATCTTGACTGTACCAATATCCATATTCTGGTGGTGAAATTGTACTATATTCACAATATGGTAAACAAGGTAATAGGTACATAAGATCTCTCTGTGTTCTTTCTTACAGCTGCTTGTGAATCCACAATTATCTCAAAAAAAAAAGCTTATTTAAAAAAAATAAGAAGAGTCTCTAAATAATGAAAACAAACTAAAGCTACTGAAATTAAATGAATTATCAGTCAGTGGCATAATCACTAAAAGAATTATTCCAAGAAAATTTATAGTGGTATTTGGCATTAAATCTGTGAGATACAGGTAAGCTTGGAAGTGTGAGAACAATCCTCTGCCTGCCTCTATTTCCCGTGTGAAATAGAAAGCAGAGATCAGTTGAGGATGAGGGTCAGGGCAAATGTGCTGAAGGTGAACTGAGAGGGTGTCCCAGCGAGGCGAGTATGGAAAGGAGGTGAGATTAACGGGCAGCACTAGGGTCACACCTGAGGCTACTGAGTGTGTATTTAAAGTGAGAGGAAGTTAGCAGTTGTGTGTTTTTCTTAAGCAAGGATCATTTGTGGATCTACGTAATAGGTAGAGAAATGGCTTTCAAACAGGATTCGCATTTGCCAGCCTAGTATCACAAATCAAGAAAGAGGTAAGGCAGTTAAATTTTATGCAGAACAATGATAATGATGGACCATGAAACTTACATTGGGTAGTGAAGGTAATGTGAATATGAGGCTGTGGATTGGTAGTGAAAAAGCCACTGGATCAATGGATTATAGGATCAAAGTCCTGAGGCTCAACCCTTCTCTGCTGACCAGAGAAAAACATGGGCAACTGCCTGCTTTGCTATGATTTTTTTCTATGTATAGCATGCAGGCTTCCTAAAACCTCCTGAGATCTAATAGCCTTTGGCATGCCTTACATTCTGAAGTTTCTACAGGGAGTAGTTTTACATTTATAAGGGGCTATGATTACATTTGTTATTCATTCACAGAACAGAGCTTCTTAGTAATTTTTTTTTTTAATGTGGCTGTATCTAAAAATAGCCCACCTGGGCAGGGTATATGGCTTCCTCTAAGAAAAGAAAGTATTATATGTAACACATATTTCTTAAAGATTCTATCTGAAAAATGTGAGTAGCACACATTTATTTTAGATTCAGTAGTAATAAGTACCCTAGAAATAAATGGATGGAAATGACATCTGCATGGGTTAGCTAAGGAGTAATTTTTTTTTTTTGGCTAAGAAGTGATCTTATAGCATTTTTGTATATAGCAAAGCTAAGGCATAGAATAAAAAGTTATTAACTTTTTTGCATCTATACCAGCTGTACACTTGCTTTAGAAGAGAATTAAGAAGATGGACAAACCTAATTGTCTGTTACTAGAGTGTAGAAAGGAAAAGAGAACAATTTAAATGAAATAGATCTATAAACAGTGCTCTGAATGGACTACTACTTTGTGTCTATTTTTCAAGTACTTGATTTTTTTGTTTTTAGGATATTATTTAGGGATGCCTGGGTGGATCAGTCAGTTAAATGTCTGCCTTCAGCTCAGGCCATGATCCCAGGGTCCAGGGATGGAGTCCTGCATCTGGCTCCCTGCTCAGTGGGGAGCCTGCTTCTCCCTCTGCCTGCTGCTCCTTCTGCTCATGCTGTCTCTGTCTCTCCAACAAATAAATAAATAAAATCTTCTAAAAAAAAAGATTTACTTATTTACTTGAGAGAGAGAGAGAGCAGGGGAAGGGGTATGGGGAAGGGGAGGGGGAGGGGCACAGGAGAGGGAGAAGCAGACTCCCAGATCCCCAGCTGAGCAGGGAGTGGGACTCCAGGCTTGATCCCCAGACCTGGGGATCATGACCCCAGCCAAAGGCAGATGCTTAACCCACTGAGCCACCCAGAAGCCCCAACAGTTGATGTTTTTAAAATGCCAATGTAACTCCGATTTTTGAAATAAGGCATTTTCCTTCCCATTAGTTTCATTATTCAGTAACCACTCTGTGCAAGAATTTGATCTAGGTAATACGATACAGTAAGAAGAAATACATAGTATTTAGTCACTGCCACTCAAGAGTTTTAATCTGCTATGAGAAAAAGAAACCTGATTTAACGCATGCACATGTTTATTTTAGCAAACATTCATGGTGTGTCTAATAAGCATTATGCTGAATACTGAGAGTTTAAAAACTGAAGTATGCATTTATTCATCTATTTGTTAAAAAATTGTTTTCAATTCCCATGATGCATCTCATGTTGCTCTAGGAGCTACTGAATCTACAGTCGACAAGATTGACAAGTTCACTGATTGTGAAGAGATGAAGAGATTATGTTCTGAAGCATAAACAAGAACACAAACAAATTATGAGATTATGTTAAATCATTTTAAGGGAAATAGAAAATAAAACAAGGAAAGTTGATGAATAAGTTCAGGGAAATATTTCTCTTGTTTGAGGAAAATGGGAATGGACATGAGGTAGGGGTCATATCATTGTCATAGATTGCTGTGTATGTCCCAGGTTTGTTTGTTTTATGTATGTATGTATGTATGTATGCATGTATGTATGTATGTATGCATGTATGTATTTGGAGGTTGTAGGTTTGCAGGCATTTATTACGTTCTTAATATGGCTAAGTGAATCATTAAAAATGGGGCATTCATGGACCTATGATGAGAATGATGTGCCATCATTCACCAAGAATAATGACTGATCTAATTTGGACTGTATCTTCAGTCCACAGAGAGAGGGAGAATAAGAGAAAGAGTGAGAGATTGATCTTTTCTATGTTCTTTTCCTTCTTTTATGTTTATTTTAAATTGGCTGATTCCTTCTTATCCATTTTAGTTGAGATGCTTGGAAATTTATTTAACCATAGGCATTTTTTTTAAACAAAGTTTTATTGATACTTTTATTTTTCTCCTTCCACAAAAAAGGGAGGTTAAAACAATTAAATTCTTATTACTCAAACTCATAAACTATTATTCTGGTATATTTTGGTTCTCACTCATTTTTCTTTAACTCCCCAAATATTTACTTCTATTTCTCTCTCTAGTCACTTGTTTAAATCTACCTGTATATGTATCTCTTTTCTTTCTCTTCATTTCTTCTTGTATCTCAAACCTTCCATCTGAGATCACTTTGCTTCTAGAAGAAAAACATTTAGGAATTTCTTTATTGAAGGTTTGTTTCATAGATTTTAGACTCCTACCCTGCTTATCTGTTTGCTTGTGCTTGTCAATTACAAGGTTTCAGTTTAATACATAAGAAATTATGATTATATTGCACACAGATTATAACCCAGCAGGTCTGGATTGTCCAAATTTTACACATTTCAAAGGAAGGTTTGGTTTTTGCTCATCTCCTGGGAGTCAACCTCGAAGTCCTTATCCTGTCTGTACAGATTGTATTTGTTTAGAATATCCTGCTTGTACATTGCATCAAAAACTGGGGATGTACTGTATGGTGAATAATATAACAAAATAAAAATTATTTTAAAAAAAGAATACCCTGCTTGCACAGAGTTCGTTTATCTGATTCTGTATGCCATACCATATAGTTTATGCTAAACATGTGATTTATGGTGGAAACCTTGGGCCATGTGGAATCAGCCTGAGCTCTGATGGGGTTGAAAACTGAAGGTCAGCCATGTAGGTGGTCAGCCCTTCCTACGTGACCAACCCCCAATAAAATTCCTGGACACCAAAGCTTGGGTGAGCTTCCTTCCTTGTTTGGTAATACTCCTTGCATGTTGTCATGCATCACTGCTAGGACAGTTAAGTACTTTCCACATGACTCCACTGGGAGAGGACAACTGGAAGCTTGTATCTGGTCTTTACCAGACCCTACTTTTCCAGGCATCTATGCCTCACAAACCATTTTGAGTTCATTTACTCTACCTAATCCTTAGTCAAGTACATCCTCCTAAGACCATTCCAGAAATAAGGACTGTTGTTCCTAGAAAATATCACTGATTTATTTAAGAGAAGAAGGATAGACTTGGTCACCTGCTTTCTTTTCTTCTCCTCACAGCCTGAATAAACATAGGACAACTAATTTATATCCTACTTCCCCAAAATAAGTTATGTGTGAACTATAATGACATTTAGCTTAGGACTGTAACTTACGTCATCTAAAAATGATGTTAGATGTTTGTGGGCTTTATAAAATGTGTATGGTACTCTGCACTGGTTTTGGGAAAATCTCAATTATTATCTTTTATAACTTTGCCTCACCCCTTCTTTTGAAACTCCAGTTAGATTTTCTCACATCATCCTTCCTTTTACCTCTCATTGAATAAACATTGCATTGCCTTTTCCAGATAACTTCTAGATAATTTCTTTTCAGTTTGTCTTCTTGTTTTCTTACTTTTCTCTTTAGGAGTAAATATTTTGTTAAAAAGAATCAGGTAAGTTAAATTGCCACAATTGTATTTTTTTAAATAATTTTTATTTTGTTATGTTAGTCACCATACAGTACATCCCCAGTTTTTGATGCAATGTTCCATGATTCATTATTTGCATATAACACCCAGTGCACCATACAATATGTGCCCTCCTTAATACCCATCACTGGCCCATCCCAATCCCACACCCCTCTCCCCTCTGAAGCCCTCAGTTTGTTTCCCAGAGTCCAGAGTCTCTCATGGTTCATCCCCCCTTCGGTTTACCCCCTCTTCATTTTTATTTCTAGTAGTTTTGTTTGGTTCTTCTTTTACATAGTTTTTCATATTTAAGCTTCTTTATTATTTTTTGAAATATATTATTTTTTTATATTGTATTTTTGATCATGTTAGTGTCTGAATGGTTAGACTTTGCTTTTTTGATCCTTTGCTGGCTCTTGCTCATGGTTCTGCAATTTCTTTTGTATTTACTAACTATTGTAAACAGTTTTTGCTGGCTGAAACATACTAGTATTAAAACATTTTCTTTTATTTTCTAATAAGAAGTATGTAGACTTAAGTGTGAGAACTGACAGTAGACTTAACATTATTCAAAACTGAAAAATACTTGGGACCTCAGTAGATTAAGTGTCTGCCTTTGGCTCAGGTCATAATCCCAGGGTCCAGGGATGGAGCCCCTTGTTGAGCTCAGCAGGGAGTCTGCTTCTCCCTCTCCCTCTGCTTCTTCCCTGGCTTCCCCCCCTCTCTTTCTCTTGTTCTATCTCTCAAAAATAAATAACTAAATTTTAAAAAAATCTTAAAAAAAACAAAGATGAAAAGTACTTGGGATTATTTTCCGCTTCCAATATTTCAAATGATAAATTAGGACTACCAGAATCAGCACTAACAGAAGGTCAACAAGTTATAAAGGAAAGCACATGAGATTTGAAATCAGGCAGAATTGGGTCAATTCCCAGCTCTGACACTTACTGCATGTGATAACCTGAATTCATCTCAATTTACTCAGATAAGATGAGATAAAATGATGATGACAGTTACCTCATGAAGTTATTATGGAGATTAAAGAGATAATGTATGGAATGTGCCTAGCACCTGTTCTCCATAATAGATATGCAATGAAGAACTACTGTTATGCTGTTATTATCAATATGAATTATTAAGGCCAAAATATCAGTCATTATATACACCATATAAAGGTATTTTAGAATCTCACAAATTGCTTTTAGTGGAATTTCTTTTTAGAATTTTTAAATTTAAAGCAACAACACATTGTAAAGCACAGATATATCAGTATTAGTCTCCATATTACCAACATTGAATTTTTAATAAATTCAGTAAGGTGGCTGTAGATAGAATCCCATTTCTAATTCTCATGAGTGGGGCAAGTTACTTATTTTCTCTCTGCATCAGTTTTTCATTTTTAAAGTGATGATAATAATAGTGCTGATATAAGAGTCAGTATGAGGATCAAGTGTTATTAATATGCTTAGAGGATTGACAGGCTCGTACAAAGTTCTACGTTAATGTTTATAAGTAAAGTTTTTAAAACAAATGTTTTATCACACAGGCTTATTTAAAGTGGGTTTTAGGAAAATGATTCTAAACGTAAGAGAGATATCTACCTTCCAGAAACATGGACTTGGTTTTTGAATTCTTTCTATAACCGATGGGTTTCTCAGTGAAACACTATTTTGGTTGTAGTGTATTTTCCTGCCTGAGTAAAATCAACTAGGTAGCCCTTCCACCAAGCTTAGCAGATCTGGAAGGTGCAACTGTGTGTGTGTGTGTGTGTGTGTGTGTGTGTGTGTGTGTGTGTGTTTAGGTGCCGGGGAGAATAGAAACCAGTGAAAAGCAGGGATTCAAATTCCTGTTCTACATGCTGGAAATGACCTAGCTGATTACTCTTTCACTTACCTCTCTGATTTTTTTTTTTTTCCCTGAACAGCATGGGGCATCCAAACGTTCTCTTCCTCAAGGCAATGAAATCATAGACAGTCTGATATAACTGACAGAAGAATCTCATTCTGCTAATCTGTTCTAAGAATTAATGGAAAGAATGTCATATGAATGAAATCATACAGTGTATAACCATTTGGCACTGACTTATTTCACTCACCAGAGATTCAACCAGATTGTTGCAAATATCTATAGTTCATTACTTTTTATTGCTAAGCAATAAGCTCATTGTAGTTTTGATGTGCATTTCCCTGATGACAAATGATGTTGAGCATCTTTTCATGTATCTGTTAGCCATCTGGATGTCTTCTTTGGAAAAATGTCTATCCATGTCTTCTGCCCATTTCTTAACTGGATTATTTGGTTTTGGGGGTGTCAAGTTTGATAAGTTCTTTATTTGAATACTAGCCTTTTATCAGATATACCATTTGCAAATATCTTCTCCCATTCTGAAGGCTGCCTTTTAGTTTTGTTAATTGTTTTCTTCACTGTGCAGAAGCTTTTTAACTTGATGAAGTCCCAGTAGTTCATTTGTGGTTTTGTTTCCCTTACCTCAGAAGACATATCTAATACGAAGTTGCTATGGCTACTGTCAAAGAGGTGGCTACCTATGTTCTCTCCTAGGATGTTGATGGTTTCCTCTCTCACATTTAGGCCTTTCAACCATTTTGAATTTATTTTTGTGAATGGTGTAAGAAAATGGTCCTGTTTCATCCTTCTGCACGCGGCTGTCCAGTTTTCCCAACACCATTTGTTGAAGAGACTATCTCTTTTGCATTGGATTTTCTTTTCTGTTTTGTTGATGATTAGTTGACCATATAGTTGTGTGTCCATTTCTGGGTTTTCTTTTCTGTTCCATCGATCTACACATATCTGTTTTTGTGCCACTACCATACGGTCTTGATCACTACAACTTTGAATATAACTTGAAGTCTGGAATTGTGATGCCTCCAGCTTTGCTTTTCTTTTACAAGATTGCCTTGGCTGTTCAGGGTCTTTTGCGGTTCCATACAAATATTAGGCTTGTTTTGTGTAGATTGCTTTGGGAGGTATAGATATTTTAAAAATATTTGTTCTTCCAATTAATGAGCATGGAACGTCTTTCCATTTCTTTGTTTCCTCTGCAATTTCTTTCATAAGTGTTCTATAGTTTTCAGAGCACAGATCCTTTACCTAGGTTAGGTTTATTCCTAGGTATCTTACAGGTTTTGGTGCAATTGTAAATGGGATGTATTCCTTGATTTCTCTTTTGGCTGCTTTATTATAGGTGTCCAGAAACAACAGATTTTTGTACATTGATTTTGTATCTTGCAACTTTACTGAATATGTATTTTCTATATAGAAAACTCCAAGAGACTCCACCAGAAATTTGCTAGAACTCAATGTACAGAAATCTCTTTGTGCTTACTCCTGTGCACCCCACTCTCTCTCACCTTTCTCTGACAAGCGCCCCCCCACCTCCATAGCAGCCATGATCTATTTCTCCCCCGAACCACATCTCTGCTCTTTCAACCTTCCTCAGAGTGACCTCTTCTCTCCCTCCTAGTTTTGCAGTTTGTTCTATTCATCCTCAGATTGATTTCTTGGGTATTCAGAATGAGTAGATATGGTGTGTTACCTGTATCCCAAAATACCCAAACCATATAATGAGTATATTCATGTCATACTCCATTTATTTCACTAAATTGAACTAACAGACAAAACAAAAATTTGAAATGTTTAACCTAAAAAATAATGTTGGAAAGCATAAATATGTATTTCCATATGAATAATGTTTATTTATTTGCTAAGATACCAATATAGGGCTTTAACTGATTCAAATTCAGCTCTTTCTTACCTAACCTATATTCACAGGGCATCTGTGTTTTCAGTTTTGGTTTCTTTAAATTAGAAGATGAACTTAAATCTTTTTAAAGAGGACCTGACCAATTTAAATACTATCATTTTCCCCACTCTTTTGTGGTCATCACACATTTAATTTCATTTTTATTTTTGAGCAATGTTGGAAGCATTTAACTTAATAAAATTAAGTAATTACAATAATTAACAAAATTGGTATAAGCAAGTTTTGGGGAAAAAACACTACTATTATTGGAAACGTTCAACTCCACTGTTGGGCAGAGAATTGTGTGGGTACCCTGAACAATCAGTGTACCATGACATCAGTCTACAGAGCACTGGTTAAACCTACAAGGCAGTTAAGTGGAGGGAAACAGGCTAAAGCTGTTTAATGACTCTGTTTTATATTCATTTCATTTGGCCTATGAATGACAGGCCAGAAATTACCTGCAAATCCTCACAAAGGGCCTGGGACATCTCTACTTCCTACTGCCACATGTGCCACCTCAAGCAAATACAAATACCATGAATAACACTCTGGCTTCCTGTGAAGCCAGCTCTGACTAATGCCTGTGGGTTGATGTACTTTCTGTACCTACTGTTCTTTCTGATGACTGGATCTAAAATGGTGACAGGTGTTGTGGGCTTTGTTATTCCTCTTCAGGAAGAAATTTGAATGCACTTAAATTTTTGAAACAGTTGCATGCCATCCTATCCAGCTAGTTTACCTTCCTTATCCTGTCTTATTTATATCACCATTGGACTCGTAAGTACTAAGCATACGCAATATGTAGTAACCTATTCCCCGCCTTGCATCAGGCATGTGATACACTCAGAAAAGCAGGAGACAACTTCTAGGGACTTGATCTTTTTATGTTTCTACATGACTAAGACTGACTGTGATGGTACATAACTATTGACAAGCAATTTAAAGGAGCTCCAGCAACTGCCCTTACTTCTACTACTGTAGGTACAAATGCATTCCTCACACACTGTGTTTTTATTATAATTTTTAAAAAAGATTTATTTATTTATTTATTTATTTATTTATTTATTTGGCAGAGAGAGAGAGCTTGTGGGTACGTATGCAAGGGGCGGGAGGGTCAGAGGGAAAGGGAAAAGCGGGAAGCAGATTCCCCACTGAGTGCTGAGCTGGACAGGGGGCTTGAACCCAGGATGCTGAGATAATGACCTGGGCCGTGATCAAGAGTTGGACACTTAACCTACTGAGCTACCCAGGTGTCCCATACACACCATGTTTTTATTTTTAAATAGCCAGATTCTTATTTCCATGTGAAGAGGATCAGAATACCCCAAATACGCTGCTTTGATATGAAGGCAGTTGAGAAAGAAACAAGACATGGGACACCTTTCCTCTATCTGCTTAAAAGCTGGGCACAAATATCCCTTGTGGAGGTGTCCTCTTTTCTCCTATCAGGAAGGAAAGAACATTCTTTATTCACCAGAGATAGAGGCAGTGCCAAGATGAGTCTGCATAAACAAAATCTTACAAAATAACCCTTGTCTTCCACTAACTACTATCTTTCATACATCTTCCTTCCATAATCTACTTCCCCCAGAATCTCAAACCCCTTTGCCTTTATCTTGTCATTTCTCCACAATTTGTCGCCCTTTGTTAACATGGTATATAACTCCTCCTCTCCCTGCCCTCCCTCCACTCCCACCCTGAGTTTAACTGCTTCTTTGGATTTTGACTTCCTTTCTATGAAGGCCTCCATGCACGTAAAAAATTAAAATAGTAACATGAAACAAAGTTTCTCCTGTTAATCTGTCTTTTGTGCATTTAATCTACAGGTCCCAGTGATATAACATAAGAGAGTAGAGGAAAAGAATTTCCTCCCTTACACATATTAGACATATATTTTACATTTTAATCCCCAATAACATTTTACTTCCCTTTACGACTCTGCTTAGTACTTAGTGGTAGAAAGAAATGGTGTTGTGTTAAATACTATGTTAGAAGGAGTATCATGTAGTATTTAAGAGAGCTCTCTTGTCAGACTGCCAACTTTTTTTTTTTTTAAAGACTTTATTATTTATGTGACAGAGAGACAGCCAGCGAGAGAGGGAACACAAGCAGGGGGAGTGGGAGAGGAAGAAGCAGGCTCCCAGCGGAGGAGCCCGATGTGGGACTCGATCCCGGCACGCCAGGATCACGCCCTGAGCCGAAGGCAGACGCTTTAACGACTGCGCTACCCAGGTGCCCCCAGACTGCCAACTTTTAAATCTGCTCTATCACTTATCATGTAACCTTGAGAATTTAATTAAAATCTCTTGCTTTAGAGATTTTAAACAAATTTGTTTTTGTATGAAAACAAATTGTATGTATGTTTTTTTGTATGAAAATAAATTTGTTTCCTCACAGAATTATGGTGAAAATTAAAGGACTCCATAAATATAAATCACACAGAACAATACCTGACTCCTATTACTCAACCAGTGCTAGCTTTAAAAAGTAGTATAAATATCTCAAACACCCGACGTCATAGACCGCAGTACCACAGTCGCACGGTAGCAAAACAGCAGTACGCACATTACGTGAAGGATGTTAGCTTGAATTTAATTCATTTTGATGCTTTAAAAAATTAATTATAATTCAGCTTTGGTTTTAGTTCTTTAAAAGGCCCCTCAGTTAACTTACATATAAAACACACTGTCCTAAATCTTCTTCTATTACCCCAAGTCATGACAACTCGATTCACCTTAGAAAAGCGAACACGTAAGTAGCATGTTGGACAGTATAAGGCTTAGTAAAGTGTGGCTTCTAGCTAGAAGAAATACAATTGTTTTCTTTTTGGTAGAGTTCTAAGAATCTGCTATCTCTTCTGGTAAATCAGGGAATTTGGAATACAAATGGTTTGCCAATTTACTCTTGCAGTTGAATAACGGAAATAATGTTTTTGGTTTATAAGACAATGGAAGATAAAATTATGTGTTTACATAAAAGGTATATTACATCTGCATTTTTGGTAGAAGTTGAATTTTCCATCTCTAATATACTCATATAATCCGATAAAAATCTTGCCTCATTTCTTATATCTAATTACTCGCATCATTAATAATTTAACATATACTTTTATCTAATATAAAACTAGTCAAAACTCATTTTTCATGGGGATTTATTTCTAAAGCAGCTTCTCCTAACTATCTGGTTCTTGACCTTTTTATGTATTTTGGCATAGACATGAGCAATAGAATGATCCGACAAGTATAAAGTAACATATTCAAACAGTGCTTCCACGAATTGTACAATGCTCCGCAACCCCTGTATGATGACTAATGTGATTGATTTATTTAGTATTGTAGTAGCATTTTGTACTCTGCTTGGAATGGTTAACCTATATGAGCAAAAAAGGCTTTCCCAAACATAGGAGCCTATCATGTGTTTATAACACTAAATATCTTATAACTTGTACTTAAATAAAAACCTTCAAAAAATGATTTTGTATCATCTAAATAATATTTAAACAATCATTTTAGGGGCGCCTGGGTGGCTCAGTCGGTTAAATGTCTGTCTTCGGTTCAGGTCATGATCCCAGTGTCCTGGGATGGAGCCTCCTCAGCCAGGAGCCTGCTTCTTCCTCTCCCTCTGCCTTCCACTCTGCTTACTTGTGCTCTCTCTTTCTCTCTCAAATAAATAAATAAATAAAAATCTTTAAAAAAGTAAATAATCATTTTAGAATACATATGCAATTCAGAAAAAAAAAAAAACTGTAGAAAGACCAGGTTTTCATTTGTAAATGAAATCACATTAAAATAAGTAGGACCTAGATCTATCTTTGGCATAGGCAGCTTTCCATGATGAATCTCTTAAGACGCTGAGGGAAGGTGACCTTTTCAGAAAATATCTCTGCACTGAACAGTCTTCATTTAATCATGTTGCCTTGACACTGACCAATTTGAGTTAGCAAGCTCCTTTTAAAAAAAATCTAGCTGTCTCAGGATGTATATTAATTTGGTTTATTAGTCATCCATACCTACTATAGAATACTATAAAGAGTTTAAATTTTAGAACTTCATAGAAATTTAAGAATTCATCTAGTACACTCTCATATTTAATAGCTCAAATTCAAGGTCATTTCAGCATAACGGTCAAAACCATTGCTTCAGAGCCCTGACTGCCTGAAGACTGCCAAGAAAGTTGTGAGACCTCAGGGAAATTACTTAAATTCTCTTTGCCTTGTCTTCCTCAATTGTGAAATGGGGATAATGTCTGATACCTGAGTAACAATGCCACAGGTTATTGTGAGGATTAAATGCCATAGTATATATAAAATGCTTAGAAGAATACCTGGTATATGGTAAGTGTTCTTTTGCTATTATTATGAACTTACTATGGGGATCACAATGGACTTAAGTGGATACCAGGGTTATTATTTATAGATACTTAGAAGAACGTTTCTTTTAGAAATTCACTAAATGTCAATGGGCATAATAAGACGAAAGGGAACTTGTGCATTCACACGCCTGGGTCGCAGTGCTACCACGAGGTTAGCCTTAGCACATCTTTTTTAAGTGGCGTGTGCTCTGGAGGAAAGAGAGACACAAGAGGAGACCTAGACTCCTACTTGATTTTGGGGAGGGGATAAATAGGACAACAGAACAAAATTACTGAAGGCTGGTTTTCCTCTGACTTCTGCCCGGTTTTCTCACACCTCGAATAATCAATTAAATAGTGCTCTGGTAAAAACAAGAAATAATAATAAAAAATTTAAAAAATGGTGCTCTGGTACATGGGGAAATTACTATACTTATTTATTGTGTGTAAAGGAGCCAAGCACAGTTAAAACTAAATTCACGGAGTTAGCTACTTCTGTCATCCTCAAATACAGTTTCTTAAAATCAGAAATAACAACAGGAATCCAGTTCTAATGTAACGACCTATATTCTTGGGATGCCTGGGTGGCTCAGTCAGTTAAGCGTCTGTCTTTGGCTCAGGTCATGATCCCAGGGTCCTGGGGTGGAGTCCTGTGTCAGGCTCCCTGGGGGAGCCTGCTTCTCCCTCTGTCTGCTGCTCCCCCAGCTTGTGCTTGCGCTTCTTCTCTCTAATAAATAAAAAAAATCTTTTTTTTTAAAGCCTTAATACTCTTTTAGCGGAATATGTAAGAAACCGAAGGTAATCATCAGTCTTACGAGAACACTGAAGGATGTTATATATAAAGATATAACATTGGTAAAAACAGCAAAGAACTTGAAGATGCTTTTGCAATCTAGACAGAAAGGATCAGTTTTGTAAATACTGCAAGTGCTCTGGTCACATTCTCAACATTACAATCCAATTGTTTTCCTTTAAAAAACCCCAACTTCCTAACCATATCTTTTCATGACCTATAAGGATATATAAGGGATTATAATGTTATGTTTCCAGTCTACCCAGAACACTAGTCGGCCTTAGTCTCTCTGCTACATAGAGCATTTAAGTCAGTAGTTATTCTGCCTGTTGAAATTCCCCTTATTATTTGATAAAAAGCTAACATTACTCTGTGGTTGTATGTTTCCTTTGCCTTTACTTGCAAGACTACTTCTCAATAAATGGCAGCCATTTCTTCTCAATAAAACCTGAAAAATTCAACATAGGAAAGTGAAAGCCTTTTTCTTGAAGTGTGTCTTCTTAGGAGAGAGAAGCAGGGATACTAGGTCTAGAAAGGTCCCAGGTCTTATATGGGAGGAATTTTCTGCCTGTTCATAACTTCACTAATACCTGGGTAATGGAAAGGGATGAGCTTATATAAGGATGAAGTTGAGAGTGTTTCTTTTCTTTTCTTTTTTTTAAAGATTATTTATTTCTTTATTTATTTGAGAAAGAGAGAGAGAGAGAGAAAGAGTGGGAAGGAGAGGGAGAGAGAATCTGAAGCAGACTCTACACCGAGTACAGAGCCCAAAGCAAGGCTTAATCCCACAACCACGAGATCATGACCTGCACCAAAACCAAGAGTCAGATGCTTAACTGACTGAGGCACATAGGTGTCCCCAATTGAGAGTGTTTCCAAAAGAGAATTGGAAGGAATCATGCTCATAGCTCCTGTCACTGCCTCCCTAATGCTGAATGCCAGTGGGGAGTGTACGAGGCTATGGTTACCACCAATCCCAAAACAACCAAAGTACTCTTGTTCTCTATCTGTATATAGCTCTAGATACAGGCCAGTTTAGGGCATAAATTGAATCAGAAGTTGGAGGAAGATACACCAAACAGATAAGGTTCATAAGTTTCATTAAGATCTACTGAGGATAGGACTCAGGACAGGTGAGACAGGGAAGAAAAAGAAAGCTTAAGCCAACAGTATCCTATCAGGGAAGTTAGGATCCAGGATGAGAAGATGTTAGAAGATAGAATATTGGGAACATACAAAAAGCCATTGTAACACCAACATTAAAATGTATACTTTGGATTTTAAAAGCATTTTACTTGTTTGCTTTATTTTCATGACTGTTGTTTTCCTGACTCAGAATTTGTTTAGATTTCTGTTTAGATTTCACAGGCAAACAGCAATACCTCTGTGGAGGTGGCACGCAGTATGGAATCAGGGTCAGACTTTGAGTCACTGGCCTGGCACTCATCATCTTCGTGGTCACATGCAAGGTGCTCTAACTTTTCGTATTTACAAAATAGGCTTTTTCACAATACACAGCTTATATGGTCATTATAAAGATTACAGAATGTAGGCGGTAAACACTTTGTGAGATATAAAGTGATACAACAACCAGTGTTGTAAGAATAATGTAACAGCTAGCATTAGGCTAGATTTATGTGTCTTTAAAATTAGGGTGAAATGTGAGGTTCCTGTGGCAGCTCCACCTAATCTAGTTTGTTAGTCTTTTTTTCAAAAATAACCCTTGATATTTAGGATTGTCGTGACACCACCCGCAGCGCCGTGGCGTTGATTCAGGAGAAGGACGAGGCACAGACAGGTTAGCTTCCGAAATAGAGTGTGGGTGCAGGGGACAACCGCCAGGCGTGCCCCCCCCCAAGACTGCGATCGCCCCAACCAGCTGCAACCTCGCGTATTTATTGGCAATTAAACAAAGAAAATCAAGGGAATAATCCATATTACATCCTAGTGAATAGTAGTACGTCATGGGGAAGGTCACAGGATAGTAGTACTTCACAGGGAAGGTCACGGGATTAGATGATGTAACGTTCAGCAAGTGAGGCCTGTTCTTAAACATGTTTCTATGGACCCCACGGGCTATTGTCAAGAGCAATCAAGTTTTGGTTGGGGCAGCGTTCTGCCCTGTAGCAGACCAGGAGTTCCTGGCCGCTCGTTATCTGAGGTCAGCCTTCCACTCTGAGCGAGTTCGGCCTTCCTGGCTGCTGTGCTCTGACCTTTACGCTAAAGCCCACAAGGTCACAAACGTGTTTTCCTATTATATCCTTAGCATAAGCTCTCGGCCAGGGGCTGCTGCATAGGATCTCTGGGTTTGGTTCTTCTTGAGCCCTTTCATGCTCCTGCTGGCTAAGGGTTGCCGATCAGTGTCACGGACCTGGAAATTCATACACAAGCAGTATCTGGGCTAGGGCCAAGAGCCAGCGTAAAAGAGATGAGTCTTTAGATCTGAGATGCTGTCTGGGAGTGGACAGCAAACACTGGATCCAAAGGCCAATGCAGTGGGAAGTTTTCTGGGTCCCTGGCAACAGCTTTCTGGAGCTGTCTATACCAGAAGTGGTTCTGGCATCTGCCAGGAGGTTCTGATGCCTTCATGGGGACAAATAGCCAGGCTTTCTTTTTCAAACTTACTTTACCTAGCCATTCCAGTTTAATTCAAAATACCTATGATTATTTAACATCCTTGGGGCCATGGCCCAACCACCTCCTCCCTCATTTCTGCTCTTGTTTTCCAAGATTTTTGCAGGAGCTTTGTTTACAGGAATTTAAAACACTGCTTCCTCTCTATAAGTGACAGATTTTTTGCTGTGTTCTCAGTGAACCATGATTAATAGCTATACTCGCAAATGTAGCCAAGGCGAAAGTCAGAAGTAATTCCAAAACCTGGCCCCAGTGCCTGGGCAGCTCTCTGCTGCTGAGAAAGGACACGTAAATTTGGTATGCCACCTCCACAGAGATGCCATTATAGATTCCACGAATATATGTCACATTAGAGTCTACCTTTGGCTTATCAGAGCATGTCAAAACGTATTTGCTATGTAGCCAAAGGTGGAGACATGCTTCCACATCTAGTTAGTCTAAAAGACAAAAACAGTAAGCCCTGACCATGTTTTCCCCCTTTCAATTGATGGACTAATTTTTGCTTTTCAGCATCTTACTGCTATCAAAGTCATGCAGTCTTTTTCTAAACATGGATGATTTATTTTTTTTCATTTTGGCATGGGAATAATTTTTTGCTCTGCTTTACGGTAAATTATCAATCTTTTCCCAAAGTGAGAGTTTTCCTATGACTAGTGTTCACAATCCTCTGTTTTATTGTTTTAGTCAATGATAAAAGCAAAGCTTACTCGGTCTTTCAACAAGCAACTCTGTTTTATATACACCTACTATTATCTTTCAGTTATATATCTATTACTTTCTGTCTTTACGCAAAAGAGTGAATAAAGATGCGTGCTTCTCTGAGTCACAGAGATTATTTTTCTTGTTTTTTTAATTGAGGTATAATTGACAAAATGTATTGTTCTTCTTAAATCCCAGAAAATAAGTTGTCAACTGTGTTCCCATGTCCACTCTCTCATTTTATCTTCAAATGTTCTTTTTACCTGGTCTTAGCAAACATGATCAGAGGAGGTCGAGGGAAGACCAAGGAGTAGAGAGAAGCTATTGCTCTATGTCTTTTGAATTTTTTGTGGATTTTCTAGTCCGTATGGAGCAGTTTATAAAGTAAAACTCTTAAAAAAATAAAAACAAAACTCTTTGTCTCACCAGTACCAGAAAGGATGTTTAAGAAGCTGGTGTCACATTCCACTATTACTGAGTTTTCAATTACTTTAAAATGCATCTTTGCTTCTAGTACTAATTTATTCATAGGTCTCCAGTTGGGTCTTGTTCTCATCTGATGGGTTCTATTTTCTAAAGGTGCTCATTATTAAAATTGGAAGGTACAGTGACGAAAATGAGTTTAAAAGTTTTACAATTCTGCCTTATAATCTTATCATTTTATCAAAGTCTGCTCCCTTGTTATTATGTAACTAATATTTTTCTATGGGAACTAACAGTTTTCACTGAATTGTCAACATGATTTAATCCTAATAGGACTTATTTAAACATTTTCCAAAGAGCAAAACGTATTCTTTAGAATTTCCAAAGAAGAAAGGAGGTAGAAATAGGGCATACGTGATGGCACAGTTTACTTGTAAATCCTTATGGAGTCCTTCAGCATACCTGTTCATTAGCAGTTCCTCAAATTAGCAACAATACTGATACATGCAAAGTACACATGGGGCAATTACCCAGTTTATTTGATCTTGTAGGTTTGGCCAGGTTAAATGATAACTGGCTTTCTGAATGTGTTTGATTTGTGGTTTTACTAGGCAGGTAGTCCAAAACAATTAAACTAGCAAATAAAGGGCCCAGAGCTAAAATTTTAATTGTTTAAAGCTAAAAAAATTTTTGTCACGAAGGAAATCTAGATATATATGGAAATATATATCTATATCTCCAAAATTTCCCAGTCCAAAATTCAGGGCTCATTATATATCTTATAGAGGCTCATCTGATATAGAAGATTTTATTTCCATAATAACCAATATTACTTTTTTTCCCCCAAGTGCATATTTGGTAAATTATGGCAAGCATAACACAAGCATTATCTCCTGCAATCCTCTTAAAAGCAAGACAAGCACAGATGAGGGAAGCAAACTACTCACCAGCTGTGGGACTCCTGGGTAAATCACTTCACCTCTCTGTGACTTCATATCCTTGTCCATAAAATTGAAATGATGATAATATGTAGTACATAACTCATAGGGCTGCTGTAAGAATAAAATGCCATAATTGTTATGAAATACTTAAGAGGCCTAACCCTCGTAAGCCCTTTATAAATGCCCCGATTGAAATAATATGATTGCTCTTCTTACCACATTTTGTGGACGAATACAATAAGCCCAGGTTTAAAGAAGGCTTTCATGAGCACACAGGTAACGGATTGTGGAGCTGGGATCTGAACATGGGTGTCCTCGATTTTAAAGCTACAGTTATTTATTCTCTATTCTCCCTCACTGCTACTGAACGGTTCGCCACTGAAAGTCCAAATACAGATTTTCAGAAAGCATCGTAGAATTACCATTTGTTCAAATGTGAAATAAAAAATGGTTCTTGAAAATATTATTCTAGTCAATCAATACTTCTCATTCCCTACTCAAAATCAAAGGCTTTTGCTAATTCAGGGGACATACTGTTTTAATACTTCACTTGTTTATGTAATAAATAATTGAAGAATATATATTTTTAAATCATTGAAGAAAGCTCATGTGTTAAAATTCATAAATATTTGAAAATCAGGAGTTTTTAACTACTCTTTATTCGTTGTTTAGGTGGGTATGATTTTCCGTATTATATACCTCTTTTTTTCCCCCATCAGATGTACAGAAATCAGAAAAAAAGTGTCTTTTTTTAAAAATAAAGGTTCAGCCTCCCAGAACCGCTGAGTTTTGCCTTATCTTATTCTATTACTTAAATCCTGCATATGTGTTTCACTTCTCTGAATGTTAATGGTGACCTTGAAAGCTGAGAAATTCTTTGAAATACTCTTTGAATATCCAGTCTCTCCCCCACACAGCTCCTACCCTATCCTGAACCGCCTAATGCAGATACTCTGGGACCACTGCTTTTATCAAACTCTCACCTCTACTTCCTCTAATCTTTGTCTCAAAAACACAGTTTTTTGGTGACTGCCTATTTTTATTTTATTTAAATTTAGACACTATAAATTTTTATAAAGTCCCGTAAAAATAGGCATTAACTTCTTTAGATATCTTTCAACATCCCACAGGAATGAAATAAAAAGCAAATAGAATTTTAAAAGCATAGTGTTTTTAACAAAAAGAAAAAAAATTAGGGCAAACTGATGTGTTCAGAGCCACTGTCAGAAATTCAAATGCCATTTTAAAGTTAGAAGTTAAAAGAGCCTGAAGTTTAAAAAATTCACATGAAGAATGTTAGAAAATAGGTACTTTAATGAACTTTCTAGTCTAAAAAAGAATATTTTGAGTAGGATTATATATGATAAAAAGAAAGTTTTGAAGTATAATACCAGACTAGAAAAATAAAATGAGCTACTTGGCTATCTCTCACTCTGTAGTTTGTTCTCTTTTTCTCTGAAAGTTTCTCTCTCTCTTTCTGTCCAGCAAGCCAAACAATTACTACAGTAATCAGCCCCAAATGGCAATGGCTGACTATGGTAAGCTTTTGCTTTTTCTTATTTGGACTATCTGCACCTATTTCATTCACTTCGCCACCTCCCTCACCCTAAGAGAGTACAGGCAAGGTGGGATATGTAACTATATATATCTCACCACAATCAACATAATGCTTATATTCATCATCCCTGAAAATTTCATCATTCTCTTCTATAAACTCTCCTGTCTGAATAGTCCTGCCTACCCCATCCCTTGACAACCATATACCTCCCTTCTGTCTTTATATATTTGTGGCATTTTCTAGAAATTTATATAAATGAAATCATAAACTACATACTATTTTATGTCTGCCTTTTTTCATTGAGCATAATTGTTCTGAGATGCATCCATGTTATTCCAGGTATTAATATGTAATTCCTTCTAACTGCTCAGTGGTACCCCATTCTATAGCTCCGGTACAATTCATTCATTCATTCATTCACTCATTCATTCATTTACTCATCTTATTGACATCTGAATTATTCTCAGTTGTTTACTATTATAATTAAAAAACTACATATATTCATATATAACTCTTGGAACACACATATGGCTTTATTTCTCTTGGGCAAATAAAGAGAAGTAAAATGACTGGGGTGTATGACAGGTGTATATTTAACTTTTTAAGAAATTGCCACACAACTTTCCAAAGTGATTTTATTATTTTACATTTCCATTGGTAGTGTATGAGATATCCAGTTGTTCCAAATCCTTACCAACACTCAGTATGGTCAGACTTCTAAATTTCAGATATTCTAATAATTATGTAGTAGCATCTAATGTCTAATGATATTAGCCCAGTTTTTGTGTGCTTATTTGCAGTCAGCGTATCTTCTTTGTTGAAGTGATTCCACTTAATTTCATGTGAAGGCTAATTAGCTGTAACTCATTAAAAGAGAATCAACTCTTTTTAAACAAGAGCAATACAATGTATTTTGGGACTTCTAGGATATGGAAATAAAAGGTATGACAATAGCAGCAAGACTGGGAGGGAAAAAATGTGATGAATAGATAAAAAACAGGTACAGGCAGAACTAAAAATTCCTATTCTTCACCCTCATACCCAAAAGGCAAGGTGATGTTGTCAAAATATTGCTTTCATGCAATGGTGGTAGATGTGGTCAAAGGGAAAGCCAGAACAAATTTAGAACAAATCTAGGTCATCTTTGTAGTGGTTCCTATATCACCCAACTCCCTAACTTGAAGAAAGTCCAGGTCTTCTACCACACACCTTGGAATAACATTACCTAAGCTAGCTGATTAATCTGAGGAAAAATTACTCCCCGGAAAATCTATGAGATTTTGAATAAACCATTGGTCTAAATAAAATATAACAAACTGAAAAACTGTACTAGAAGAAGCAGTATTAATAAGCAAGCCAAAGTAAGATTTATAACACTCTCAAAGATATGAGATAAATTTCAATAATATGGAGCAAGGACAAACAGAAACAACTGTTTTGTTAACAATTGTTAACAGAAGGACTAGTTGGAAATATTAAACATAAAAACAGTTTAAATAAAGAACTCCATGAATGAGATTTATAACAGAACTGATACTGGTAAACTACAAATTAATGAGTTCAAATACTAGGTCACAGAATTACCTCAAAAGGCATCAAGAAAAAAATAGAGAAAAATTTAATAATTCAAGTGATTGGAAGAATATAGATAGAAGTACAAATACCTGTATATTATGAGTGCCAGAAAGGGAAAACAAAGAAAGATAGAGAATGTTAAAGGAAAAAAGTCCTTCAAGCAGAAGGAAATCCACATCAGAAGGTGACATGAATCCACCTGATGGAAGTAAGAGAAATGGAAATGGAAACAATGTAGGTGAATACAGTATTTTATTTCTTGCTTTGAATTTTTAAGAAATGCTAACTGGAAAATACTCAATTTATTGCAAGTCTAAGAATCTTAGATTGAACTGAGTTGTAGTGTACCAACCAAAATTTGCCAAAAGAAAAAAAAAGTACACTGCTTTCTACCTTGGCGGCTGATGATGGTTAGGTCAAATGTCATTCTGCAGTGATTGACTTAACTACTTCCAGCTTTATTTCTGCATAATGCACCTGAAAGCTTCCTTTATGTCTTTCTTCCTGCCACGAATGCAGAAGTTATGGTCGAAGCTCCAGATCATCTTCCTACATTAAGGGCAGGCTGTGGCAGAGCTCAGCCTCAGCAACAGGGTGACAGTTGACCTCAAGACTGTGTGGGTAATTACAGCACTGCTCCTCTGCAGGAAGGATGCAAGAATTTTTGTTGTTTTTATTGGTATTGTGAATTCATTATCTTTATATCAAAACACTTGTATTTTGTCAGTGCACTGCTATTTCAGACACTGGTCAACAATTTTATGCACTTTTTTGGTTTTTCCTTAATTTTTCCTTTCCCTCCCCTTCTTTAATTTCCTCTCTTTCCACTTATCTCTGATATCTCACCATAGGCCTCCATAATTTTCTTTACCCCTGACCTTCTTCACCTCCTCTACCTCCTTCCATTTCTACTCCCCTATAAAGGGTCATCATGGACTCAGGGGAAACCCACAAAGAGGGATAAGCTCTCACTAGGGAAAGGGATGATGTACTGGGGAAAGGTACTGCAACTCAGTATCATTGCAAAGATCTGAAGAGCTTCTGAAGATGGTGGCTTTGTAAGTGCTCCCTCAAAAGAGTTAAAGATAAAAAGAAAATACTTAAATCTCAGCAGAAAAACTACATTAGAGGTGACAGTCATGAGAGTTTCTTTGACAGCAGGGCAGGCATCTATGGAAGCATTAGAACTAATATAGCAGCTAATAATTTATATTAGAATGTTAATAAATATTTAACAATTTCATGCTTAAAAATTTATATTTTCTTGATGGATTGTATTTTTTATTTAAAATGCAAAAATTTAGTTCTACCCTTCTAAAATTAATTTTAAAGAATTTATTTCTAACAACATATTAGAATGAATGTCAGAACTGTGTAAGACCTAGATTTTAAAAAATACTAGCATTCTGCTTAGTTATTTCCTCCTGTTTTCCCACAATCCTTTTGTATGAGAAAAATAAAGTCTTGCATGTTTGTCACTGTTAGTCTTTCTCTTATCTGCAAGCAAATGAACACATTTCTAATAAAGACAAACTATATTTCTCTTTAAGTGTCCATTTGTATATAAATTAAACAGAAAAGGGTCAATTATGATATATCTAAAATAACAATGTGTGTCTATCAAGGAGTATTTCAATTTTTCTCTCCTGCCTGAAAAATCAAATTAGTTGTGTAAATGAAATAAAAATTAAAAAGCACATGTGAGGGGCACCTGGGTGGCACAGCGGTTAAGCCTTTGCCTTCGGCTCAGGGCGTGATCCCGGCGTTCTGGGATCGAGCCCCACATCAGGCTCCTCCGCTATGAGCCTGCTTCTTCCTCTCCCACTCCCCCTGCTTGTGTTCCCTCTCTCGCTGGCTGTCTCTCTCTCTGTCAAATAAATAAATAAAATCTTTAAAAAAAAAAAAAAGCACATGTGAAAAAAGCAAAGATAACAAGGACCAGTTTGTACCTAAGATCCATCAAAGAACTATTATTAGATAATTTCAAAAAGATGACATGGAGAATGAAAGGTTTTTCTGGGTTCTTTCACCTTTTTTCAACAAGACTATTTCCATTTTCCTCATATTTCCAACCCATTCCACCACTGTCTCATACCTCCTCATCCTCATTACTTTTCTTGCTTTTATTTCCAAAGAAAATAGAAACCTGTAGCTAGATGCTCCTTCAAGTGAGGTTACCAGATATTCAATGATTCCCACCTCTGAACAAATCCTCTTTAAAATTTTTTTTTCTCTTTATTTGAGACAGAAAGAGAGAGAGAGCATGAGAGTGTGTGTGTGTGGGGAACAGAAGGAGAGAAGCAGACTACCCACTGAGTGCAGAGCCCAAGGCGGGGGGCGGGGGGGGGGGCGTTCAAACGCGTTCAAATATAAATGCAATTATTTTTATGCTCAGGTAATATTGTCTTTGTAAGATAGATACTCATTTTGAAATATTCCTTTATGTAACAGTCTTATAATTGCTACCTTTTTGTGTCTAAGATCTCTGAAAAGAGTATGCATTTAACACATATTATGGCTAATATCTAGCCATAAGTTTACCCAGTGATAAAATACACACGATGATATCTGCTTTCCAACTTATCTCACAAGGCTACAATAAGGCAATAATGTGAACATATTCTGAAAACAAATATAAACTACTATATTAATGTAAAATATTATGATTTTCTTGATTCAGCTGAAATTGATGTAAAATATTTTGGAAACAAACATAAATTTTGCAACGATATTATACTTCATCACTCCTACCTTGTTTAATCTCCAGGGCTATGTCACAGGATGGACATTGAAGACATTTTCATGTAGTTGTAGATACTCTCAATTGAATTAAAAGTTAATTTTCAAGCCAAAATTTCTACATATAATGCAAGATGTATGTTGGTACTATCTGCATAAAGACCAGAGAGCTGAACTATATATTTTTATATTAAGATACTCTTCATAATATTTTTTTTCTGATGAACTTATATGCAACCAGAATGAAATAATGTCAAACATCTGTATCCTGAAGCATGATACTGAATTAGCATCTATGTATTACACAATGCTGGTGAATTACGTGGAATATGAATTACATCTTCAATAAAGCTGCTATAAAATTATTAGCTTTATGCCAAATAGTGAAATAATGGAATTAATTCTGAGGTGCTACATTGGATAAAAAAATCAAATTTCATGGTATGAATAAGATAAAAGGGACATTTCTTCAAACTTAGAAGAAAATATATGATAAAAGTAAAATAACATTCAATAGAATCAAAATTGAATGTATGATATGGGAGTTTATAACTATTAAAATACACTTGTTTTTCTTTAAGCTCTGTGTTATCTGGGAAAAAATTACTGACTGCAAAAGTGGATGGGCATATACCCAGCAAAAGAAGTTCTAGATCATCTATTTTGATTAAATACGGCAGCAGAAGAAAACAAAATAGACGGCCGCATGTCATGGTTTTTGATGTCAGCCTGATGCATTGATCTTATACATGAAACACAAAAGTTGAAGGAGAGAAACTTCTTTAGAGGCCCATATTGCTGAGGCCGACAGTTATCTTTATCCTACTGTTATCTAAACTATAGGTAAGCCAGTAGAATTGCTGAGTCAAAACATAGCAATAAATATATTATAAAAAGTATTTCCCTCTATATAAGGTAAACATTTGAGTAAGTGCAGTGGAAATAAAAATGTTTACAGAAACACTAATACTTAGCTTATGCTTTTGTTTATTATTCCAGATACATATATAATTAGTTTGGCCTACATATGGTAACTATTAATTTCTAGGCTAGAATCCAGTACTTCAGTACATAGATACCTTCATAGGAAGATTAAGCTAAAATTTAGTCCACAACAAAATTTCTATCACAAAATCCAGTGAATGCACTTGAAAAAATACATTGTTAACTTATTGCTATAACTTAAATCATAATACATTTCCTTTTCCTGGTATAAAGATGATATAATAACTTAAAAAAAAAGATTATTTGAGAGAGAGTGAGCGTGAGTGGGGGAGTGGCAGAGAGAGAATCTCAAGCAGACTCCCTGCTGAGTGCAGAGCCCCATGTGGGCAATCCCATGACCCTGAGGTCATGACCTGAGCTGAAACCAAGAGTCATACACTTAACTGAATGAGCCACCCAGCCACCCCATAATCGGACTTTTTAAAATAATGGAGAATATCAGGATAAATGGATCCATATTGTTAGCTAAATATGTGATGGCAGTGGTGAAATTTCTGAGTAATTGGCAATGGTCTGAAACACTCAAGCAATAACACTAGCTTTTCTTCAGTGATTGTTCAGTGTGTGAAATATCTGATGGTGTATGTTACTAAGTAGTATAACTTGTCTAAGAATCTCATTTTTCAGTAAAAATAGCAAATAAGTTATTTCTAATTCAATGTAATTCAAGAAATATTTACTGAAAGAATGAATAATAAGGGAAAATTCAGTTTAAAAAGGCTGGATATTTATGCAAACTAATTTGTAGGAATATATTTAGATGCAGTACAGTGAGATATATATATATCCCAAATTTTATTGTATGTATGACATGTACATTTATTATATATATTTTACATATATATTAAATATATACATCAAAATAAGGAGTAGTGTTCACATATACTTTATCCACATGCAAAATATACTAGTATTTTAAATTAATGGCTTAGTATTGGATTATAGATGGCCAGTAACCAAGGATGTAAGTAACATGATTTAAAACTTATTTAAGTAGATGGAGGCCATATAAATCTACGATTAATTTCTGATCCACAATTTCAGTACTGAAACTACCCTTATATTAATTAAGAGAATCTCTTTTATCTATCTAAAACTTTCTAGGAAGTTCATCCCCAGAATTTGAAATGATAGAGAGGCCTAATGATACATTCTAGAACTTTAAGAGAAAGGTTTTATGGCAGGGAAATATACATCAGTCTGAATAAAAATGATAAAAACATTATCTCAAGGATAAACTGTGTAACTGGGAGTGTTGGGACGTTGAGCAGAAGCAGACTGGATTACACTTTGGCAGTGGATGAAAGGTTTACACTCGATACAAGGGGTCGGAGTGGTATTGAATATCTGTGCTGAACCAGAAAGAGTCCAGTTCCTAAGATAAGACCTGGAGTCTGCTGTGTATCTGTTTGATCTTGAACAGGTTACAATCTCTGAACCTTCATTTCCTCATTAAAAAATGAGAATTATACTACTTTTCTCATAAGATGGTTAAGAGAATTACATGAGTTATGAAATGTAAAGTGTTCAGTACAGGTCTTTTGCTATTGTTGTTGTCATTATTTTTTTTAATGCTCCTGACAAAGCCAGTGGTCACAGAACCTACTCATTTTATCCTCACTTCTTCCCAGATATAGATAGCAGCATTTGTTCTTTTGTTGTGAGATTGAAATGTATCCAGGAATTTGTAGGTATGGGTGGTCAAATCAAGTCTGGTTGAGGTTCCACAACTCTATACTTACTTGCTGTTACTTGAAAGTAATTTAACAAATGCTAAATGTTGAGTATCAGAGTCATTGATTAAAATTGGTAGCTATAAATGAAAATTTTGCTTTACATGTTGAAACTGATTTCACAAAAGTGACATAACAGATTAATTGTTTTGATACAGAAAATGGGGATAAGAAAGCACTTGGATTTTTAGATGCCTGAGGTGGGGGAAGAAAACACTCCTATGTGTGGGTAGTGTGTCTGGAGGAGGAAGCAGAGCAGACAGTAGTAACTGGAAGCTTGGAATAAATTAATTGTGGGGTCATACATAATACTTTCTTGGAAGAGGTATTTCATCCCTGGTTATAATTACATAGAAGCCTCCTTCTCATACCTAAAACGTTTAGTTTTTATGACTTGAAGCTACAAGTTATTTCAATGTGGAGCTTTTGAAGCATATATCACCATATAATTGAAATTGTTTTTTCCATAAAATTATAAGTCATAAAGACAAAATAAAAAATTCTTATTGATCGCATTTAATAGAAAAAATAAAGGACTGTCATATGATGTTAACATGATTACTTCCTTCACTCATTCACCCACTCATTCATTCACTCCATTAATATTCATTTAAGAGCTTGTATATGCCAGGAATGGTGATAACTGGTAGAGATTCAAATAAGACATAGAATTTCCCCTAGACCAGTTTAGAAATGAAACAAAACAAAACAAACAGAAACCTGTATATAAGTAAGCATTTTAAAAGTCAATTTCAGATATGAATTAAATTTTTAGAGACTTTTTTGAGTTACTTTTTTAAAAAGAGATTTATTTAGTTGAGAGAGAGAGAGAGAGTGCATGCATGCACACAGGGGGTGGGCAAAGGAAGAGGGAGAGAGAATCTCAAGCAGACTCTCTGTTGAGCATGGAGTCCATTATGGGGCTTGATTCCAGGGACCTGGGATCATAACCTGAGCTGAAATCAAGAGTTAGATGCTTAACCAACTGAGCCACCCAGGTGCCCCATGAATTACTTATAAAATATACAAAAATCCACAAGTTTTTGTAAGAAGTTGACAGTTAAACTCCAGCCACAAAAACAATGAAGAAGATATTGTGATTTGGCCTTATGGAGAATAGGAAGAGAAAACACTGTTTAGGAATGGTGGATTCATGATCTGTTCTCTCTAGGAACAGCAACCCTCAATTAATTTAGGAAAAAATTGACGTAAAAGATTCAATATCCTCAAATTATGGTAAGCAAACTATCTCATGACATTTATAATTCTTATTATGCATTTAAAATTGCAGTATTTATTTTAAAGTTTATTAATTTTATTATACAAATTAAAAATGAAAATGACTCACATCATAACAATATGACAAATAACCTGAAACCTCACCAACTATTTTTTAAAGACCTTATTTTAGGGGCGCCTGGGTGGCTCAGTCAGTTAAGCATCTGCCTCTGGCTCAGGTCATGATCTCAGGGTCCTGGGATGGAGTCCCCCGTCGGGCTTCCCATTCAGTGGGGAGCCTACTTCTCCCCCTCCCTCTGTCCCTCTCCCCTCACCCCACACTCGTGCACTTGCTCCCTCTCTCTCTGAAATAAATAAATAAAATATTTTTTAAAAAAGACCTTATTTTTTGAGCAACTTAAAGTTCTTAGAAAAATTAAGAGGGGGGTACAGAGATTTCTCATATATCTCCAACCGCCACACATGCATAGCTTCTCATTTATTAACATCCATTACCAGAGTGGCACATTTGTTACAGTTGATGAACCTACATAAGCACATCATAGTCACCCAAAGTCCATAGTTCATATTAGGATTCACTCTTGGTGTTGTATATTCTATGGGTTTGGACAAATATATAATGACATGTGACCATCATTACAGGATTATACAAAGTATTTTCACTGCCTGGAAATCCTCCGTGCTCCATCTATGCATCCCTCCACCCCACAACTCCAGACAACCACTGATCTTTTTATTGTCACCATAGATTCACCTTTTTCAGAAAGTCATATAGTTGCAATCATACAATAGGTAGCCTTTTCGGATCGACTATATTCACTTAGTAATATGTAGTTAAGAGTCCTCCATGTCTTTTCATGGCTTGAGTTCATTTCTCTTTTTTTTAAAAGATTTTATTTTTAATTATTTGAGAGAGAGAGAAAGCAGGGATAAGAACAGAGGGAAAGGGACAAGCAGACTCCCTGCAAAGAGTATAGCTTTGGACACATTCATTTTTTTACTTGAAAGTATTTTAAAGATAATTGTAAATTCAAATGCAGTTATAAAAAAATATAGTAGGGATACTTAATATAGTTGATTAAGTGTCTGCCTTCAGCTCAGATCATGATCCCAGGGTCCTGGGATCGAGAACTGTATGGGCTCCTTGCTCACCTGGGAGCCTGCTTCACCCTCTGCTTGCCATGCCCCCTGCTTGTGTGCTCTCTCTCTCTCTCTCTTTCTGGCAATAAATAAATAAAATCTTTAAGAGAAAAGAAATAATATAGTAATATCCTGTGTACTCTTTACCCCATTTCCTTCCATAAGAAAATCTTTTAAAACTATAGTACAATATCACAACCAGGGTATTGACATTCATAGTACCCATGATCTTATTTAGAGATTTCCTCAGTATTACATGCATTCATTTGTTTATGTGCATGTGTGTGTGTATTTAGTTCTACATAATTTTATCACATGTATAAGTTTATGAGACCAGCACCACAGTCAGGATACAAAATCACCACAAGGATTACTGTTACCCCTTTATAAATGTTCCTACCTCCCTCACCTCTGTTCACATCCTAAAGCTCAACAGAAAAAAAAAAACAAACAAACAATGAAAAAACAAAAACAAAAAAACCCACAAAACAATCTAATTAGAAATTGAGCAAAAGACATGAAAGATATTTCATCAAAAAGGATGTATAGATGACAAAAAGAGTAAGTGAAGATTGACATCATTAGCCATGAAGGAAACACTACTAAAAATTATCATGAGACATCACTACACACCCACCGGAATGACTAACAAAAAATAGCGGTAACACCAATACTGGTGAGAAAACACATTGGTGGCAGGAATATAAAATGTTATAGTCTGGTAAATCCTTTAAACCTGTAAACCTAAACATGGAATTACCATATGGCACAGCAGTTGTACACGAGGGCATTTCACCCTGAGAAACGAAAAATTATGCTCATACAACACGTACACTAATGTTCATTATTGCTTTATCACAAACTGGGAAAAGCACAGATGCCTTTTAATAGATGAATGGTCAAACATACCATTAATTTTTGTATTAATTTATGAATCAACAATAATTCTACCATCATGAAACCTTCAACATAAATAAGAATTTGAATAAATTCACCCCTCTAAGAAGTTGCCTCACACCCTTTCTAATCTCTCCCTCTTTTCCCCCACATCTTTCTTTCTGTCCTGGAAATCATTGATCTGCTTTCTGACACTATGGATTAATTTGCACTGTACAGAGTTTAATGTAAATAGTATAATGTGTATTACTCCTTCCATGATTTATTTCACTCATTTGCCATTCATATATACTCTTTGAAGAAGTTTCTTTTCAAAAATTTGGCCCATTATCTATTAATTTATTAGAGTGTTTACCTTCTTGTTATTAAGTTTTAAATGCTTTTAACATATTTTGTATATAAGTCCTTTATCAGGTATACGATTTTCATATATTTTATCCCAGTGTGTAACAAATCTTTCATTATCTTAACTCAGCCTTTCAATTTTTATGAAGTCTGCATTACCTTTTTCTTTTTTCTTTTTTTTGAGTAGAGTATTTGCACTTTATTATTATTGTTATTATTTTTTCGCATTACCTTTTTCTAAAGCTTGTGCTTTCAGAGTCATAGCTAAGACATCTTTGCCTAAGTGAGATCACAAATATTTTTTCTGATTTTTTCTTTTAGAAGTTTTATAATACTAGCTCTTCCACTTATGTATGATACATCTTAGTTAATTTTATGCATGGTGCAAAATATGGACCAAAATTATTATTTTGTTTATGTGACTATCCCATTGATCTAATCCATTTGTTTAAAAGATTTCATTTCTCCACTGAATTGCCTTTGCATCTTTGAAAAAAATAACTTTCCATGTGTTTATAGTTCTTTTTTATGACTCTCTCTTCAGTTCCAATGATCTTTTGTTTTATCTGGACAATAAACAATAACATACTTTCTTGATTAGTTGATGATCATAGTCCTATAGAGTGAATAAATTAATTTTGGTATTTAAGTAGCTAAGTGCATTTATCATTTCAATCAATGTTACATAATTTGTCTATTGGGCTTTACTAAGACTTGTGCATATTTAGAAAACTTCTCCCTGAGGAATAGAGCTACATATATTTAGTATGTATGATTCACCTCACTGTTACCTAACCAAGTGTTATACTTGAGAATGTTTGGCCCAATTAAAGATTTACACATGCCAGGGGAATGCAATTACCATGTCAGAAGGACTGCTTCTGAAAAACTCAGGAATCTCAGAAAGAGTAGGTGAGAAATTTCAATATATTTTTTCTGGCAAGTTATATTTTTCACCTAAAACTGTGAACAGCAAACTTCAAGTGCAAACAGATTTGATAACACATTCTTCCTATTACCAGCTAAGGCTGGCTGAAAACTTTGACTTCTGGATAAGTCAAACTATTAAAATGAATTTCAATGCACGTTATTTTCCTGAAGTTTTCTGCATTTTCCATTTATTGGTTGGGATGTATTTTCTAAGTTTATTACTAGAAAAAGTTAAGTGTTCACTTTCTCCTCTTTTTAATGGAAGATAATACTAGAAAATCATGAAAGTCTTTGATAGTTGCCAGGCTGACAAATGACACTAAGAAGAAAATAGACCCTGTGCAGAGGAATTAATTTTGACTTTCTAATAATATATTTGATGTAATTATAATGTCATCTTTGATAGATAGTCTTTTTATTCCTCATTTATAACTTATACAGTGTCTTCCACAAAAAAAAAAGACAAAGTTACTGATTGAAGGAAATATGCTCAGAAATTCACTAATTATTATCAAAGATTTATTTAGGTGTTTAATTAACGTGACCAAATAATTATAATAAGAGCATTTTATGGCATTCAATAAGTTTATCTCTACAAATAATTTAATGAATAAACAGTTTTGTAATATATGCATATGCACACTGGTCAAAAAAACCTAGCTTCAGAATGATTATAACAAATCAATAAGAACGTTCTTTAATTCTTAGTAGTCAATACAGGCTACCAAAATATAAATTGTGATGTTAATAGCAAATTAATATAAAGGTAGCCACATCAAATTAAATCATGTACATGTTATGTGAGGTTTCAGATTAGGTTTCAGATTTTATAATAGTACAGAACCATGGGTAATGATATGGTCTTAAATTTATGCTAATAAATCTCTTTGTAATATAAATAAAAACACAAGACAAATTCATAAAAGAGTGATACTATAATAAATAATAAAATTCACAAAGAAAATATAACTAGTATATTTTTGTCACCTTGTAAATTTTATCTATATCTACATTTACATCTGTATCTATATGTATATCTTTATCTATATCTGTATATGGATGAATGGATAGACAGATGCACCTATTAGGAATACTGTATGATAACTAACATAACATAATAATAAAAAAAGGAACATAAGGAAAATTGAGAGAAATTCAGTAATATTAGGGTAAGCTAACATATCAACTTATTGTTACTCAGAGTGTTAATGAAAAGCATATAATTTACTTTTCCAATGAAGACATACAAATGGCTAACAGACACATGAAAAAATGTTCAAAATCATTAGCCATCAGGGAAATTTAAATCAAAACCACACTGAGATACCACCTTACGCCAGTTAGAATGGCAAAAATAGACAAGGCAAGAAACAACAATTGTTGGAGAGGATGTGGAGAAAGGGGATCCCTCCTACATTGTTGGTGGGAATGCAAGTTGGTACAGCCACTCTGGAAAACAGTGTGGCAGTCCCTTAAAAAGTTAAAAATTGAGCTACCCTATGATCCAGCCATTGCACACTGGGTGTTTACCCCAAAGATACAGACGTAGTGAAGAGAAGGGCCATATGCACACCAATGTTCATAGCAGCAATGTCCACAATAGCTAAATCATGGAAGGAGCCGAGATGCTCTTCAACGGATGACTGGATTAAGAAGTTGTGGTCCATATATACAATGGAATATTACTCAGCTATCAGAAAGAACGAGTTCTCAACATTTGCTGCAACATGGATGGCACTGGAGGAGATAATGCTAAGTGAAATAAGTCAAGCAGAGAAAGACAACTATCATATGATTTCTCTCATCTATGGAACATGGGAACTAGGATGAGCGGTAGGGGAAGAAAGGGATAAAGAAAGGGGGGGGTAATCAGAAGGGGGAATGAAACATGAGAGACTATGGACTATGAGAAACAAACTGAGGGCCTCAGAGGGGCGGGGGGTGGGGGAATGGGATAGGCTGGTGATGGGTAGTAAGGAGGGCACGTATTGCATGGTGCACTGGGTGTTATACACAACTAATGAATCATCGAACTTTACATCAGAAACCGGGGATGTACTGTACGGTGACTAACATATAATTAAAAATCATTAAATTAAAAAAAAAAGAAAAGCATATAAATTAATAAATTGCCAAAATCTTCAAGGAATGAGGATAGTAACTGAGGCTTCTGGAGTTCATTGAAACAAGGATGGAGAGTAAGTGTTATTACTCAATGGCATGGGTTGTTTGGTTTAGGATGAAGGTAGGGACAGTAGCTTGTAAGTGGTAATGAGAAGCAAAAGGAGTCTCGGGTGTTAGTAGAATGAGGGAGTAACTAGTCACCCCTTAAGAAGGCTGCAAGAAAGAAGCTTCCTTGAGGACAACCAGTCTTCAACTTACATGATAAGGTAGGAGGATGTAAAGCAAGGTCAAGTGTAGATAGGTGATAGACTATTAGTTACAAATTGGAAGGGTATGGGAGAGAAGTTGGAATCACACAGAATATTGTAATTGTACTATATCCATTTTTTTCTTGAGTCACAGTATATCATTATCACCTGCAGATTCAAGTCTTTCCTTTGGGAATACTTTCTTATACCTGGAGTACCTTCCATTTTTCTGTTCTGTTCTCTTCTTCAAAAAGCCAATTACTAAATCTACCATCATATTCATATTTTCCTTTTAAACTTTTATTTTAATTTCCTCTAGCCTGCCTACAATATATCTTCCTGAGTTTATAGTTTTGAATATTTGCTACTTCTAATGTGATAATACTTTTTATAATGTCTTTATAAGTTTTTGCCTTTGTATACTCTTTAATTAATTTGTTGTGATCTGCTGACTTGCTAATTATTCTTTACATAAATTATCTTTGAACCTTTATACTGACATATATTTATTTCAAATGTACAGATAGATGAGTTTATTCAAATGGATAGTCATATAACTATCACCACAAACAAAATATAAAATATTTCCATCACCGTAAAAAGTTATCTAGTGCTTTCGTTTGCTCTATCATTTGTCTTTTTTGACAGCTTTATTGAGATATAATTCATATACCATAAATTTATCCATTTAAAGTATACAATCCAATAGTTTAAGCATATTCAGAGTTATGAAACCAACACAACAATAAATTTTAGAACATTTTTATCACTCCAATAAGAAATCCTATACCCATTAGCACGCACCTCACTCCACCTACTCATCTCCATCTCCAGCCTTGGGCAGCAATTATTCTACTTTTGTTCTCTATAGATTTTCCTAGTCTGAATATTTCATATAAATTGTATCATATAATATGTGGTCTTCAGTTACTGATTTTTTTCAATTAGCATAGTTTTCAAAGTTCATTTATGTTGTGGTACGTAGTATGTTTTAGCATGTGTCATTACGTCATTCCTTTCTATAGCTAAGTAACATTCCACTGTACAGATATACTGCACTTTGCTTATCTATTCTGTAGTTGATAGACATTTGGTTGTTCCTAAATTTTAATTATTATGAATATACTGCTGCAAACATTAATATAAAAGTTTTTGTGTTTTCATTTCTCTCAGGTATTTATGTAGGAATAGAATTGCTAGATCATTGGATAACTCTATATTTAATCATTTGGGGAACTCTCAGACTGTTTTCCACAGTAGCTGCAACAATTTTACATTCCCACCAGGACCTATGAGTGTTTTAATCTCTCTACATCTTTGTTAACACTTGTTATTATCTATCTTTTTTATAATAACCATCATATTGGGTATGAAGATTCCTCGTTGTGGCCTTGATTTGTGTTTGCACTTGGATAATGAGCAACTTTTCATACATTTCTTGGCCATTGTATATCTTCTCTTTTTTTATTTTATTTTATTATTTTTTTAAGATTTTATTCATTTATTCGACAGAGATAGAGACAGCCAGCGAGAGAGGGAACACAAGCAGGGGGAGTGGGAGAGGAAGAAGCAGGCTCCCAGCAGAGGAGCCTGATGTGGGGCTCGATCCCATAACGCCGGGATCACGCCCTGAGCCGAAGGCAGACGCTTAACCGCTATGCCACCCAGGTGCCCCATCTTCTCTTTTTTTAAAGATTTATTTATTTATTTGAGAGAGAGAGAGCGAGCATGAGCGGGAGGGTAGAGGGAGAGGGAGAGTGAATCTAAAGCAGACTCCATGCTGAGCACAAAGTCAGATGTGAGGCTTGATCTCACGTGGTGACCTGAGCCAAAACCAAGTTGGGATCTCAACTGACTATTCCACCCAGGCACCCCCATTGTGTATCTTCTTTGGAGAAATATCTATTCATATCCATTACTCACTATTTAATTGGGTAATTTCCCTTATTATTCTGCTGTAAGAGATGGTTATACATTTAGGTATAAGTGTCTTATCAGATCCATAGGATTTGCTAATTTTTACTTTCCTGATGGTTTCTATAGAAGCATAAGTAATTTTAATTTTCATGACTGGATTGTCTTTTCATTCGCTTTCATTTATTTTATCTGTTGTCTTGTTATTAACCAGTAAGAGTCCATTATATAATATAGTTATAAGTCCTTTGTCTGATAGGATATTTTACAAATATTTCCTCCCAGCCTGTGACTTGCTTTTCATTCCTTCAATGATGCATGGCAAAGAGCAAAAAACACCTTTTCAGATAAGCCATAATATTTACTTATTTTTCGTAAACACATCTGGTTTAAACTGTGTCATTTTCCTTTCTCCAATGAATTGCCATGGCCCTTTTGACAAAAATCAATTGACTATACTCCTGGACTCTCCACTGTTTTTCACTGAGCTGTGTATTTCTTTTTCTGAATACCTAGCTATCTTGATTACTATAGTTTTATTATAAATCTTGAAATAAGTTTAAGATAACTCTTGCAACATTATTTTTCTTTTTAAATACTGCTTTATGTCTGCCTTCGGCTCAGGGCGTGATCACAGCGTTCTAGGATGGAGCCCCACATCAGGCTCCTCCGCTAGGAGCCTGCTTCTTCCTCTCCCACTCCACCTGCCTGTGTTCCCTCTCTCGCTGGTTGTCTCTGTCAAATAAATAAATGAAATCTTTTAAATAAAAATAAATAAATAAATAAATAAATAAATAAATAAATATTGCTTCAGACATTATAGGTCCTTTGAATTCTTTTATAAATCTTTGAATTACCTTGTCAATTTCTAGAGATAAAACTTGCTGGGAGTTTCATCAGGAATATACAGAATCTAGACATCCATATGGGGAGAACTGCTCTTATAGCACTGCTGATACTCTAATCCTTGGGCATCACCTTTTTTCCCATTTATTTAATTTCTCTCAGCAAGGGACACCTGGGTGGGTTGGTCAGTCAAGTGTCTGCCTTCAGCTCAGTGCCAGGGTCCCGGGATCAAGTCCTGCATCAGGATCCTTGCTCAGCAGGGAGCCTGCTTCTCCCTCTGCCTGCAGCTCCCCTGCTTGTGCTCTCTCTCTGACAAATAAATATATAAAATCTTAAAAAATATTTCTCTCAGCAATATTTTTACTTCTTAATGTAGAATACTTGTGCATAACATTTTGGATACAGTCGTGGGTATGTTTTGCTACCATAAATGGAATTTTTTAAAAATTTCAGTTTTCCAATCTTTTGCTGCTACATATTCAAATACAATTAATTTTATACTAAACTTGAATCTGCTAACTTGATACATTCAATAATTTGGCTTCTTAGTTACAACTATTGTAAATTTCCTAAGATTTTTCTGCATAAATAACCATAACATCTACAAACAGGAGATTTTTACTTCTTCCTTTTTAATCTTACACGTTTATTTTCCTTACCTTATTAGAATGGCTAGGTCCTCTAATAAAATGTCAAATACACTGATGAAAACATGTATCCTAGTATTGTTCCGACTTAAGGAGAAAATATTCAGCATTTCACCATTAGTATGATTTGGGGTATTGGTTTTTTAGTACCTACCCTTTATCAGCTCCAGTTCCTTAATATTTCAAGCTTGCTGATCATTTTTATCCTGAATGGAAGTTAGGTACTGTCAAACAGAACAGTGATTTATTCCTCTCCATTTTATGAGAAAATTAAGTAAATTTGGCAATTTTTCGTTTTGAAATATCTAATAGGATTTACTAGTGACACCATCTGTTTAGTATTTTTTTTCAGAGAAGATTAATATAAGCATACGTATTTGGAAATATTTGGTGCTAATCAGATAGTCTATCTCTTCTAATCAGTTTGCTTGCGATCCTATCCAGTATGTGCTTCATTTCGGATATTATATTTTTCTCTCTCAAAGTTTTGTTTGTACCTTTTCCTATTTTGTGTTTCTTTCATGTTATGCATTTCTTTATATCCACAAGAATATGGAGAATATTGATTGTAACATTTTTAATATCCTTTTCTTTGTCCTTTGCCGATCTCTTTTTATTGAATTTTTGGTAAATGACAACACTAACAATTTAATAAAATAATACCAAAAAAAGTCAGCCCGCTAATCTCTCACCTATATCCCAAGCTTAGCCTACTGAATTGTTGTCTTTTGAGTTATACACTGAACATTCTGATTTTTTAAAAGAACGCTCTAGTTGTTTCTTATTAAAGTTACTGTACCACTGGCATAGAACTTAACAGTTGAGTTTTAGATCAAACGACGGTGCTTTCCTTGCAATCTCCAAGTATTTCACTTACTAACTGTGGTAAATATATTGTATTTCTGCTGAACAACATAAAATTCTTTTGCCAGAGTCAACATAATACTTCCCTACCACCTTGATATCAGAATCAGCTGTCTGACTTGATTATGACAATGAAATGTTAGTGCTAGTTTTGAGGATTTAAGGGTTGCTGAAGTAGTCAACAGTGTCCTAGCCTGCCTGAACCATCATCCTCAAAGATTCATGATGACAAAAATTTAAAAGCATAGCCACCAGTCAACCATAATGGATACATAGCCTGAAAGAGAACTATATGTTTGTGTTTCTCAACTACTAAGATTAGTTTTTGTTCAGTCATTTCCAGCTATGATCATTCATTAGTAAGAAATTAATTGTTGCATATATTACAACTGACATTTAACTGCTAGTTAATGGTGTTTCATATCAGGTTGTAAACACTTCTATGGAATCAATATTAGACTGTGTTCCAAAATCTATACATTATTTTGACAGAAATACAAAATTGTCTATAGAGATACTATTACACAGAAAATCCCTAAATCAAAATTGGCAATTGGGATGGGGAAATTATCATAGCACAAATTTCTGGAACAGAAAAGTAATTGATTGAAATAAATTTATCAGGAAAAAAGTTGATTTCATTTAAATTTTCAGGAGAAATGAATTTATGGTGATTGAACTTGGCTAGTGCACTGAAGGACAATAGTTTATTTTAACACCTTTGAAGAATATATTTGCATTGTTTCCTTGGCCATTAAATGAACTATTTAATGTTTGGCACAAAATAATTTCAATCAAGGGGGTTTACATTTATCAAAATATTTTTTTTTTTCATTAAAAAAATTTTCTCAACCTAATTTCACCAAGACATGCACGACAGCTGGTGCTCATAGTCTAATACACTTAATTTTAGGACTATCCTTACCAGCTAATGAAGCTGACATGTTGATCCAAGACAGTTTTAATCCATTTTGATGCATCTAAATGTCACTTCTCCAATCCTCCCCGTTAGTCTGTAGCATGTTAAAATTTTATCAGCTAAGAAATTACCGTATTTTATGTCCAGTTTCTTTATGTTTGAAAAGTACCAGAGAGACCCTATATCTGCCTGTTTTCTGTACTTCCAATGAACATATTTCCAAATGTATTTTCAATGTATGAAAAGGTAAAGAGCTCCTTTTAAACATTCAATAATGTTTACATATTTAGTGACATTTTCTAAAATATATCAATTCTTTTTATTTCAGGGGTGACTAACAAAACTAAGATCTCACATATATTTCAATAAACTATTATGCCAGTGAGAGTGCACCAAATGTTTACATTGCTGTCTTTGTGGTGGATTTCTTTCTTTCTCTTTCTTCCTCTCTTCCTCCCCCCTTCCCCCTCCCTGTCTTCCTATCTTTGTCTTTCCATTCTTTTCTTCTTTCTTTCTCTTTATTTCATTTTCTTCCTTCCTTCCGTCCTTCCTTCCGTCCTTCCTTCCTTCCTTCCTTCCTTCCTTCCTTCCTTCCTTCCTTCCTTCCCTCCTTCCCTCCCTTTCCTCCTTCCTCTCTTCCTTCCCTCCCCCTCCCTTCCCCTTCCTTCCTTCCTCCCTTCCTCCCTTCCTTCCCTTCCTCCCTTCCTTCCCTTCCCCTCCCCTCCCCTCCCCTTCCTTCCTTCCTTCCTCCCTTCCACCCTTCCTCCCTTCCTTCATCTTCCTTCCTTATCTTCCATTACCACAAAAAATGTGCACTTCTGTTTTGATATATAGTTTTGTTCCCAAAAGTTCCTTTACATTCAATAAGATTGTTAGCCTTTTTCAAAGTGAAATGTGAAAAAAAGGTTTTTAAGTATAATAATACATTTGAGGTAAATCAAAATTCTAAACTTAAAACTTTATATAAACAATTTGGGCTTTTTTCTTGAATCACCTGAATACCTGAAACTTACAAATGCTCTTTAAGAAGATCGGTAGGGGAAGAAAGGGATAATGAAAGGGGGGGTAATCAGAAGAGGGAATGAAGCATGAAAGACTATGGACTCTGAGAAACAAACTGAGGGCTTCAGAGGGGAGGGTGTTGGGGTAATGGGATAGACTGGTGATGGGTAATAAGGAGGGCACGTATTGCATGGTGCACTAATGAATCATCAAACTTTACATCAGAAACCAGGGATGTACTGTATGGTGACTAACATAATATAATAAAAAAATTAAAATAAAAAAAGAGAACTTTTAAACCCATTAGCTTTAGGAATATAATATTTAGAACTGTTTCGAAAATTTAACCTATTGTCATTCTAATGCACAGTAGATAAGAATTATCCAAGTGCCTGTGTTGCTGGCCCCTGAAGCCAGAGAGCTCCTTCCTAAAATCCAATTTGATCATTTTCTTTATTTGCATTGATCTAAAATGCTTATCACTTAGAATTTCATTGAAGGCCCTTGGAAACTTATTTTCAGTCTATCCTCACCTTTCACTGGTTCTTCATATCTATGCATTGAAGCAATTAGGCATTTTCCTGAGATGTTTCACATATTACCTGAAAACTTGGTAATATCCATCTAAAATATTTTTTAAAGAAGTCATAAGCAGCATTTATTACCTTGGTCTATCATACTGGTCTTGTTACTATTCCTTCACAATTAAATGATTTTCTGCCTCTCCCCTACTCCCAGTCTGGCTACTACACAGTACACCCTTGAACCATTAGCTCACAGCAGCACTATGCTTATTCCCCTTCTCTAACACCATTCATTCACAGGTCAAAGATCTGGAGCACAAACATTTCACTGCAGGAAGTTCACTGCTTGTGAAAGAATTTTTAATAATTCAAGACCCTAGGATGGCCAGCTCCAGTGAGATAAGAAAGGACAGTAGCAGCTTGTTGGTTGTCACTTTTCTGAACACTGGACAGAGAATCTTTCCACTTTCACTCAAATTTTCACTTGTATTTGTTTACCAACCTTCTCTTGGTACATTCCAAGTAGTCATGCTTCTCCCCCAACTCTTCTGTGATTTCTGGGCCAATCTGTTTAGTCTCTGTGGCGATCGATGAGAACACTCAGTATTCTGGGTGGCCCAGGTCAAGCTGTCAGTACCTTGCAGAAGCAACTCCCTTTGAGACTGCAGCCCATTCATATGCACGTCTCCTCGCCCTCCAGGTGGGGCTGTCAAAGGTGTGCTTCTTACTTCCTAATGGAGGTTTGGCAAGGTCCTTCTGGTAGGTTTGAAGGTTAGACATCATAAGGTTAGGGAAAGATAGAGGTGCATAATGTAGTTCCTCTTCCACCTCTGCCAGAGTTTCATTTGCAACAGGAAGGTTGCTTTTCCTCAAAATCTCTGATCAGCTTCTTCTTCTCTTCCGCCCCTGCCATCCCCAGGAGCCACTCTGGCACCCCTTGAAGGTGTTCATGGAGGCTGTGGAAGATCTCATGAAGTTTCTTAAAATTCTACAAAGAAGGTGTCAGAAGTGACCATGGCATAGGCCATGCTCCCTAAAAGTGTTCTCTTGTTTAATTTTATGTTAAAAGACTGCTTTTTGGATAACTTGCTTTATCAAGATAATTGCAGAAAAGCTTAGTATTTTTCTTTGGAACATAGATTAAATGATATTATGCAAAAAAGAATATGACTTGAGATATAGAACCATATAGTAACATCCTTTTGGAAACTTCTGGGGTTCAAAATCACCTGCCTGCTATAACAGGTATTTTAGAATAATCACATTTATAAACTATTTTGTATTTTGATTAGTTCTGTTTGTTGCATTATACCTTCTTTAGCTCTATTTTGCTGGTTAATATCTACATAGTCCATAGCCTCCATTGTTCAAGATAGTTAAATGTATCAATATTTAGAGTTCTCTTTACTGAAGATTGATTACTACATCTTCATTGCTCCTTTGGCAGCTTATGGTATTTTTATTAAGGATCATTTGCAGAATGAATACATATAAATCAAATCACTGTTTTCATGATTAAAAAAAAGTAAGCCTATTCTCTCTCATTTCTTTCAGTAGTAATTATAGTAACAGATATCACTTGAGATTATTAACCACAAATTTTTGTTACCAGAAGGAAATGATTTATGCCATTATTTTTTTTTCTACAAGGCAAAGAAAAAATTGACAAAAATAGATTTGTCAGTATCAAAGATACTACTATATATCACTCTAGGTTAATACAAAATATAGCATCATGATATCAGAAAACTACTTAGGCTAGAGAAGGAAGATTAATAATCGTTCTGTGTGATTTCTGTGGGGCCTTGTTGACATAGCATTGCAACATTTATATATTTTGGTCAATTGAATTGCTTAATGAAACAATCACAAAAACTTTACAGTAAAACTGAATGTATCGAATAACAGAGGGGGTGGCATGGTGGAGAAATTAGGGTCTGTTGGATATATATATATATATATAGAGAGAGAGAGAGAGAGAGAGAGAGAGAGAAGAAGAAGAAGAAGCAGAAGCAGAAGGAGGAGGAGGAGGAAAAGGAAGAGGAGGAGGGGAAAAAGAAGTAGAGGAAGAGGAGGAAGAGGAGCAGAAGGGAGAGGAAGGGACGAGAGAGAGGAGAAGAAAAAGAGAGATTACTATCAACCCAAAGATTATAGTAGTTATTGGAAAGCTGTGATATAGTCTTTTAGTTAGACTTCCACAGGAATTTAGGTAGTAGCTTATCAATATCAATATTATTAGATTTCACGCATCTCATTCTTAAAGATAGAGGCTTATGTTTGTGGGATAACTGGAACTGGACTAGGTTTCTGCTGTGAACAGCTATAAAACTGGACAAGTATATGAGGCATCTGGTTTCACAAAGTCAGTTCAGAAAATGACTTGAGCTCAGTGATGTGAACTCAACAATCACACTCATCTGACTGGGGACAATTTTCTCAGCCTACACAGAGATGCGGAATTCTGCAGAGCACAGCAGTCCCACTGTGCTGAAGAGGCAGAAATCAGAGTTCTGGTCAGCTGAAGTGGCAGGACCCTGCAGGCTAGGGTATTGATGAGGAAGATGCTGGGTAGACACTGGAATTCGGAAGTCAGCATAGGGATCCCTGAGGAGTCCTTGGCTGAGGGCTGGCTTGTGCACTTATGTCTTACCGGAAAGTGGCTGATCAAAGATTTAAAGAGGAATAGATATCAGAAGATGAGGTACACTGGTAGAAGCGTTCCTTAGGACGCAAGAATTCTGTCAGAAAGGTTCAACCTATTTGATACCTCCTTAATGCCCCTGGAAATCCTCTGAGAAATCAAAAAAGCCATGTTTCTTGGAACCGCCAAAATAAAGTACAATGATATGAGTGACTTAACCAACAGAAATTTGTTCTGGAGACTAGATGTCTGAATTCGAGGTATTAGCAGAGTTATTTCCTTCTGATACATGAGGGAGAATCTGTTCCATGCCTCTCTCCTAGCTCCTGGTGCTTTGCCAGCAATCTCGGCCACCCTTTGTCTCATAGACCCTGTGCCGTATCTTTGCCTTCATGTTCACTGGGGTCTTCCCTGTATGTGTGGCTTTGTTCATAGTTCCCCTTTCATACAATCACCAGTTATACTGGGTTGAAGCCCACCCTGCTCCAGTATGACCTCATCTCAACTAATTACATTGGAATAACCCTATTTCCAAATAGGTTCACATTCTGAGGTACTTGGGGGTTAAGACTACAATATTTGAATTTGTAGGGAGACACTGTACAACCCATAATACCTACTCTAGAATTATCTTAAAAGAAAGACTTAAGGCAAGTTCTGAGAAGATTCCCTAGGAGACAAAGGGTCCGGAGGGTGAGCTCCTCTGGTTAAAATAACTATGGAATATCTTGGGCCTTCCAAAGTTCACACTAACGAGTTTAAACACAAGCCTACAGAAATTCAAATACACATACATAAAACCTCAAGCAAATTGTGGCCTCTAAGTTACATCATATTGCAATTGCTTTAATTATTCGTTATTCTCAATCTTTTCTTAAAAGAGGCCCATATATTCTTTACTAAACTCCTTTAAATGGTTCTAGTGAACACTGAAATAAAAATACTTTTTAATTGAACTGCCTGCTAAGATAGGAATAAACATTCAGCAGAACTTGGTTTACGGTGAAAAAACTTAAGGGAGTTCCAAAAAATCAGGTATCAAGATAAATATTTCAGTGCAACTCTCAAAAACAAAAACAGTGTGAAAAATCCATGATAAATACAATAGCAAGAGTTTAAATATAGATAGTATCAGCATCATTTACATGTATTATACATATACATATATGTATATAGCCTCGGGCTCCAATATCCAATATAACAATTTAAACTACACATTCTGAAATATACTAAATGTACTAATGAAGTATAATTTAATATGCACTACGTATACTGTATTTTAAGTGTTTATTCTCACTCTCTTAGGAGACCAATAATTTAATTTTTGCTTTAAATTTAGTCATGCATTCAAAGCTTTGTAGAAACTAGCAGCAGTTGTATTTTTATTTTATTAAACATTTCTAAAAAGTATCTTTATTTCAATGTTCACTAGCACTATTAAAAGGAGTTAGTGTAGAATATATGGGCCTTTTCTGCAGAAAGGATCGAGGATAATGATATATTAAAGTAATTGGAACATGATATAATTCAGAGGTACAATTTGAATGAGGCTTTCACACATATTGCTTGTATCTGATGGAAATTTAAAAAGTCATTTACGTACCTAATAAATTGAACTATACTGTAAGCCTGCATCTATAAACATCAGACAAAAATAGACAAAAAACTAAACAATAAAACTAGTTTCAATTATTTTTGTACTAAAAACTAGACTATTATCAATGACATTACAAAAGAGATGAGACTCTATGTTGACAATGAAGTTGATAATACAAAATAAGCCAAATGATACAGACATTCATGTTGCAAAACTTTGCTGAGCAAATTTATGCAAATTTATACAATAACTAAGATATCTATTTTATGAATCTTATTTTATGATTTCTATTCTATTCCTGTTTTTATATCCTAACAAAAATAGTGCTATATTGTTGTTTTGATAGCTAAATTTAAAATAAAAATGCTTTATCCTTTTGGAAAGTAATAATGTAGAGTTGCAGTGACAAAATTAACTATAAGAGACTATTAACTATTAAGTCAAATTAGGGAAAATTCTCTTAAATAAATGTTGACATGCATACAGAAAACAACAAAGGTGCCCAGCAGAATTGCAGGATCTTATTATGGTAGTTCTGTTAATTTTTGAGGACGCTGCATACTGTTTTTCATAGTGGCTGCACCGACAGTGCACAAGGGTTCCCTTTCTCCATACGCTGGCCAGAGTTTGTTAGCTTTTGTCTTTTTGATGATAGCCATTTTTAACAGGTGTGAGGTAATATCTCATTATGGTCCTGATTAGCATTTCCCTGGTGATTAGTGATGCTGAGCATCTTTCATTTACCTGTCAGCTATTTGTCAGTCTTCTTTGGAAAAATATGTCTACATCTACTCAGGTCGTCTGCCCATTTTTAACTTACATTATTATTACTATTGTTCGCTATTGAGAGGTGTAAGTTCTTTATATATTTTGGATATTAGCATCTTCTCAGATAGATGGTTTGCAAATATGTTCTTCCATTCCATAGACTGACTTTTCATTTTGCTGTTTTTTTTCTTTGGCTTTAAAAAATTTTCTTTCAAGCAATCACATTTTTTTTTAAGGAATCACATTTGTTTAGTTATGTTTTAGTTGCTTGCATTTTTGTTGTCACATCCAAAAAAATTATTGCCAAGACCAATCTGAAGGAGTTTACCTTTGTGTTTTCTTCTAGGACTTTCATGGCTTCAGGTCTTACATTTAAGGCTTTAATCCTCCTACAGTTAATTTTTTTGAGTGGTGTAAGATAAAAGTGCAGCTTCATTTTTCTTCATACGAATATGCAATTTTCACCATGCCATTTATTCAAGAGACTGTCTTCTCTACATTTAATATTCTTGGCTTCCTTGTCAAATATTTGTTGATCATATATGCGTGGGTTTATTTCTGGGCTCTCAATTCTGTTGCATTGCTCTATGTGTCTGTTCTTAGGCCAGTGTCATAGGATTCCTTTGCTATAGCTTTGTAATTAAGTTGGAATCCTAGAAGTGTGAAGCCTCCAGCTTTGTTAGAAAAACAAATATGACCTCAGAATACGTTTTTAAAAATCCCTTCTAAGACACAAATGAGCTTCTGAAACTGCTCGTGTCACCCTGCTTGCCACCCATGCTTAGAAAGAGCTATTTTCAGTGGAATTTAGTACCCAAATTTAGACATCTAATATTGTCCTAAGACTCAGCTAGATCAATGTGTGGGGGAAGAAAAGTCAAGATAACCCAGGGATATCTTGTTATTTCCAGAAAGCAAAGATAATTTCAAAGATGTCTAAAATAGTACCAGTGAGAATGAAGAAGCCAGGGAATTAGAGTTCCCACTTGCCAAATAGTGACAATTTGAGATTCATAACAAGAAAATAGTAATTACTGTCAGTTTTATCAAGAAGATTCTACAAAAGGTCTAAGTCCAGTTGACACTCAAAAAGGACAAATATTAAAATGTGCTAAAGGTAAATCACACAGAACCTTCCCAACTATGTTTACAAAAAAAAATTTCTACATGCTGTACCACATTTCGGCAGAATGCATCTTAGGTAATTATGTTTTCATTTATTGCATGAATCATATAAGTAGTATATATAAATTTCAGTAATTGCCTAATTGAAAATCATATGGGATAGACAGCATTTAAAAAGATAAAAATAACTTTTAAAGGTATTTATATTGCTTGTTAATGTTAATTAAAAATATTAGAATACACTGAGCCATATAAAAGGTAATATTAAATAAATGCTATGACAGCAGTATTACAAATGGCATCATATCAAATAAAATCAATAAAATATATGATATAAGAGAAGATGGGATAAGTTTACACCTCCATTATATTAGATATAGAAACAGCTAGAGAACTCAGCAATAAGTTGGTAACTACTTTCTAAGACAGGATTAAGCAAGATCAATAAATAGTTTATCGGAGTTTTCATAGTATTCTACAACTAGTCAGGGTCTCATGACCTTGATTTTTTTCTTCTTGTTAAAATAGAGACATTTATACAGCACACTTTATGGGGGACTTTGGGAACAAATTCTATGGCACCCTATTTATGCGGATAGTATAGAAGTTTGGGCAGAAGAAAAAGTTTCTGAGATGAATTAAAGAGGAAAACTTGAAGTTAAATTATATATACATATAGAGAGAGTTTATAAATATAACATATATATATTTATATCTATCTATCATCTATCTAGATTGTTTCTTTCAAAGCTCATCGAAATGTTAATAATTTAACACACATTGAATCTCCAAAGAAGGTTATGGTATATGATCTCCAAACATAAGGGACCACAAATTTGTTTTCTTTCCCGGGCATCCCTAGGAACTAAATTTCTGCAGAATGCACTTTAAGAAATTATGTTTTCATTTACTGCACAAAAATACACAGTATCCTAAGAATCAGACTAATAATGCACTTTGAAATTCATATTTGTAAGATTGAAACACAGTTTTGTTGTCTACAGAGTGCTCATGATGCTTCTAGGATTACACCGGCATCACCATTAACTATGACAGTATATCTAAAAGACCTATTTTTTAAAGGAAAACTTTAATAAGACGAGAAACCATGCTTTTTTTCCTAGTATAGTTCTCAGTATTCAAATTCACACCATGCTCCAATTTGCCTTTTCTAGAGCTTAACATACGTAGACTAATAAAGAATAAGTAATTTCTCTTCTGATTCCGGATTTGAGAACCGTAATGGTAAAACAGCTTGCCCTAAAAGCATATTTTATATGTCATTCTAAGATTTCTGGAAAGGCATTATAAGAACACTGGGAAAGATCCAGGAGGAATATAATAGGAAGTCACATTAAAGTAACATTCTCTCTTTAAAGTAAAAATGGTACTCATTATTGCGTGTTTGCATTTCCATATTGCTTTTCATTTGAATACTTTAAATGCTCAGGGTGTGATTATAATAGTGGCAGGTTCACCTAACAGGATTGGGAGAAGAAGGATGCTGTGCAAGTGAAAACATTGTATATTGTTAGAGAAAATTTGTTTTCACCGCACTTATATAAGAGCTGGGAGTCTGGGTTTTGTTTCTGTGGTTATTGTAAAGGTAGTTTTTCTTATTATGCCTAATAACTTTCAGGAAATTAACGGGCTAGCAAAAAGTCAGGTATGTGGATGTATATTCATCATGATAGCAAATGCTTATTTATTTAAAGTAAAATACTAAATTCAAAAATAATAGGCCAAAAGATAAACAACACAGAGTAAAGTAGTGGAAACTCTACTGTGACTCTTTAACCGCTTGAGAACATCTGGTTTCATGGGCCTTTTTCAGTGTGAGCATAGAACGCTGTCAGAGGAACTCTGAGTCAACTTGCCCTCAGTACTTCAACCCGACAGCTGGTTCTCATGGCTGCTTTCCACGACGATGAAACTACTCTGGAACTATAGGTTCCAGAGACCTCACTTCTCTACTCCTGGTACTAGATTTACGACCGTGCCACAGGTTTTCAACTTCACAGATCTTACACATTACGTAAGAATCACCACACATACACATTTCCAGGCCTGGGGCTGTGGAGGCAGCAGTGACCTTGTCCCATCTCACTGACTAAATGCTCACATTGTATCTGATATTTTATAAAGCACTTCCCCGAAGTTCTTTTGTATTTTGAATTTAATGGTTGTCCTTAGAAAATCACCTTCAATTAGCCCATCTGCTGTGCTGGCATATAAGTTAACAAAAGATTCTTCTGAATAGACAAGCCTTATTTTTCTTGGATGAAAAGAACACAGAAGTAGAAGCGGCAAGAGTATGAGTGAGACAAAGTATGGCTCCAGGCCCTGCCCTATTTTTTTTTTTTTCTAACATTAGTAGAATCTATGTTTTTCTTTTTTTTTTAAATTAAAAGAGTCTGGGTGGATTTACTGAACCCAAATGAATTCAAGGAAGAAGGCAAAGCTATTAAAAAATGAGGGAGTTCCAGAGGGTGACTACTGCACTCACCCACCAGCACGGGCAGCTTCCGTCTTAGTGTAGGCTCGCCCTTGCTCTATTCATACACACAAGAAAGCTAATTAAAACCTAAATAGGGAGCATAAAGTCTCCTTTCCAGGGATATTGGCTTGTATATGGTTTCCCTATTCAACTGTTCTAATTTTGAGACACAATTTTTACATTTTTCTTCTTAATGTAAAACATCCACTGTATCCCAGGTATGTAAAAGACACTCACATATCACTGAGATCGTTTAACCCTCACTATACCCTGGAAGAATATTACTATTATCTTACAAATGAAGAAAAATTAGGCTCAGACTAAACAATTTTACCCAAATCATTGACATTAATAGGGAAAATAGGAAGAATTGTTATATAGAAAAATGCCAAGGCTAATTCTCATTCCTTTATAATCTGGCCCATTCATTGATTTATACACTGAGGGTTTGCTGAAGACTCACCTAGCAGTGAGTACTGAGCTAAGTGAAAGGGGTATGTGACAGTCAGTGTAAGTACATTTCCAAGTGACATTATCCCGCTCTCTTTCTAACAGAAGACCAACCTCCTTGGAAGCTTCCCCAAGAAATGTCTCATGATTGACCCTGGCTGATCATAATCCCCTGCCCCTTAAGGGGAGACATACTTTTCTTACTTCTCCCGTAGCTGTGGAGTTAGGAGCAAGAAGATTTTTGTGAGGCATTAGTTCTTTGAAGATCAAAAATCACGGCCTCTCAAGACCTTGCTCATACCTTTCTTCCTGCTGGGTTGCTGGAGTAAGAAAATAATGTTTGTAACTGTGATAGCCATCTCACATATGACAAAGTGAGAGATCCAAGTGTTAAGGACAGTGGAAAAGATGGAATGGGTTGGTGATAACATTGAGGCACTGAGTAAGCTCTGGTCTATCTCTGAATTTTTATAACTTAATTGAGTCAGGAAAGACTTCTCCAAGGGAGTGACAAAGACCTGAAGGATCAGTAAGAATTAATTAAGCAAAAAGAGCACTGTCCTCTCAAGCTGCTATGTAGCATAATGTGTTCTAAGAATGAAAATATTGATATTGCGCAGAAAAGGATTAACTTTGCCAAAAGAAACAGTTGACTTGTAGTCAGCTCCTGGAAGATAATCTCAAAGCCCCTGAAAGTTTCTGCCTGATAAGAGAGTCTTTTTTTTCACCTGGGGCCATAAGCCCACACACATAGTCTATGCTAACAATATGGTTTATGGTGGGGCCTTGAAGGAGCTGGAAACTTTGGAGGGACTCAACCTCTGGAGGGGCTGGAAACCCAACTCAGTCATGTGGGCAGTCAACCATTTCTATGTGACAAAGCCCCAATAAAAACTCTAGACACCAAGGCTCTGATTATCTTGTTGGCAGTACTCCATGCATACAGTGGCACATAGCTGCTGAGAGAAGTAAGCTGTGTGTGTACCCACTGGAAGAGGACAACTGGAAGGTCCATCCTTGGAACTTTCCTGAATCCTCTTCCATATGCCTCTTCCTTGGATGATTTTAATACAGATCATTTTATTATAATAAACTGTAACTGTAAGCAAAATAGCTTTTTGTAAATATTGTGAGTCCATCAAACAAATCATTAAAACTGACAGTGTCTGGCAAGCCCTGAACTTACAGTTGATGTGCCAAACTTTGTGGATGGTTTACAATACTTATATCTCAAAAGATGTAGTATTCCTTACTTAACATTATTTACTACACCTGGTTCTTATCATTCTATAGTTTTTCTTGATGTCTGGAGATGGTGTGTAAATATACTTGATCATTAAAAGAAAGTTAGACTGCTTCAATTTTAAGTAGTCTTTTTTGAAATATATTTTCCCAGAAGATTTTAGCTAAATATTTCTGTATAAATTTTCTAGGGTTATGTAACAAAATACCACAAACTGTGTGGCCAAAACCAACAGAGATTATTCTCTCAGTTCAGGAAATTGAAGTCTAAAAATCAAGGTGTCAGCAGAACCATGCTTCCACTGAAACCTGTAAAGGAACCTCCTTTCTACATCTTCCTAACTTCTGGTGATCTGCTAGAGATCCTTGATCACTCATCTTCCAGAAGAAATGCACAATATCTGCCTGTGTCATCAAAGGGGATTCTCCCCTCTGCTTCTGTTTCAAAATTTCCTTCTTACTATGAGGACTGTAGGCACATTAGCTTAAGCACTCACCCTCCTGAAGTATGATGTTATCTTATTTAATTAGGACTGAAATGACCCTATTTCCAAATAAAGAATATTCTGAGATACTGAAGGTATGACTCCAACATATATTTTAGGGGGACAATTCAACCCATAACTGTTCTCTTGTTTCTTTTACTTTTTTTTTTTTTTTTTCCTGTTTGTAAGATATCGCCGTATATGGAAATTGGATGCATTCTTTGGGTGACATCTAGCTCCGTTCTATGAAACTAAGGTTCTGGCAACTCAGTGGAGCACTCATGCTTTCCAGAATGTGAAGACTGGCAAATAGGCTGGCAAATTCTCTCAGGCTCTGCTCTGTGAAGTTACTGGGATTTCACTACAAATCCAAGTTTTCATAAAAACCTCTACCTTTTTTGAGAGTAATGGAAAAGAAAAATTAGGATACTTGGTCTGACCCCTCTATTTCCTCTCCTTCAGGTTTATTCCACTTGGACATTTGAGAACGACACTGGGTGTAAAGGAAGGGTGTGGTGAGAGGGGAAGGAGTATACTTCATTTCTGGAATTGGGGAAGTAAAAAGTTCAGCTCTGCAGTAGGTCATTAAAAACACAGTTACTGTGGAGATACTCAGTGGAATGATTTCCCCCTTATTTTCAAATCTCCTAAAATATTAATATACTGGATTAGATATATATAAGATTAAATAAATGCAGTATACCTTTACCCTTGAACTTGTATTTACTAATGATTAAAATATAACTCTCTTCTAAGATCTACATGATATTCTCCTATTTAAAATTAGAAAATGTGTTTCTCTTGTGCTATGGATTTAATCAAGTATAATCTTATAGCTTAGGAATGGTTTTGCTGGTCAAGTGGCATTAACTCTTCTGCAAAGTGCTTAAACTATTTACACAATTCATGAGGATCCTCATGGTTTTATGCCTTGAGGTTAATAAAATTTTAATTCATAAATTTTAAAAAATATCCCATGCATAAAAAGAGCATTTGGACTAGAATTTACTGAGTTACAATATCCCAGTTTTCAATGTAGAATGCCCACATAACTTCGTGGACCATTGATACTGACATTGAGATCCCAGTCCATGTTCTCATATGAACTACTGAAAAATTCTCCAATTTCTGTCACAATCTATTCCACACATGGTACCCAGGCAAGATATTGAAATCATATGCTAAAGTTCCAACTCACTGGGAGGTCTTTAGCTCCCTCCACAAATCATCATAACACAGCCACAGGAATTTTGTATTTGTTGCTTCATATGCTTAGCATGCTCTTTCATGCTTGTTGCATTGCTGACTCACTTATATCTTTCTTGTTTAAAATGTCATCTTTTGACATCTCTGTTAAACTCTCATCTTTTCATGGAGACCTTCTATAATAATCCAAACAAAAGTAGCCCCACTAATAATTCTCTATGCCATATTCCTTCTTTAGTTGTAGTTTTTTCTACCTGAAATGATCTCATTTTAAACCTGAATCATCTGTCTACATCTTCTAAAATATAAATCCAGTGAAGGTAATGAAGGTATACGGTATCTGGCATTAAGTATCCAATAAATCAATATGAAGTATAATAACAACAAAATATCATTTCAGCTAAATTAAGAAGTACAATCTGTAAAGCTCTGTGATCTTCTCTAATAACTTTCCATCACCTTGGATTTGGAATAAGAGGTTTTAAGAGTGGACTAGAAGGGGAATGATGTACTAAGAGGAAGTTGAAAGTCAGGAATTTGGCTATTTTGAGACAAATAAAGTATAGTTACTGAGGGAATGAGAGATTGAGATAAATATAAGATATGCTTTTAATAACATTTAAGTTCAAAATGGTTTCACTGACCTCATAGAAAGCAGACCGCCCAAATATATTTTCAAATGGGCTCCTCCATAGGTTGGTTTTCATATGATGACTTGAGTTTGGCTTGTTCAGAAGACAGGGCAAGAATTCCTGAGGAAAAAGTAGATATGGAGGATGAATTTTATATAAGAGATTATATCGGAAATGAGTCAAGAGGAAAACTCTTTAAGAAAGACAAGGATTTTTTATTGTCTCTATCTCTTTAAGTTATTTTCATTCTGTCTTTTCTCACTTAACCATGAAATTTTATTGGGCTCACACTCCCAGAATTCCTCAGGCACTGTAGATAAACCAATGAATTACACAAGCCAATTTCTTGACATTATGATATTTACAGCCTAATAGAGAAATTTAAACATTAAATAAACACTTATGCTGGTTAAATACAAAAGACGGAATGCCTTCAAGTATAGTCAATTCTTCCTGAAACATCATATAAGCAACAACAACAATTAAAATGGCTAAAGAGAGTGTTATAAGCAACATTGTACAAAACAGAGAGAACAGAGCAGAGAATACATTTCTGAAGCTAAAAAGGAATGACTGAGTAGAAGATTTAGAATGTCAGAGTCTAATCCCATGTCTGTCGTATGGAAAACCAATAAGCAGTTTTTTAACCTATCAGAATTTCCACAAAAGTTCCCAAATTAATAGTGCCAGATGTCTTTGCAATTGTGGGATATGGGAAAAGCTAATATTAGTAAGACTGGAGACGTTTCTTTAAGAAGCTGTAAGTGTCTCACTCTTCCCCCCATTCCATGCAGATTATGATATTATGTCCTCACCATAGCATAAGATGGGGGGTGTAGTCCCTGAAGAGAATTAAACAGAAGACTTGGAAACCAGGCATGGTTGAAGGTGAGGAAACCATATGGAAAATGTACAGAATAAAGAGTCAGTGTATTCTTAATGCCTGGAAACCTAGCTGTCTTTCCTCCAGGTCACTGTAATCCCAGTAAGAAAACAGAAAATTGTGTTCTGGGAAATCTTTCAAGTAATAAGTAGACTATTTAATTCAAATTACTTGGTTAGATCCCACTCAACAATTTCATTATACTACTCTTAGCTTTAGGTCAGTCTTAATGCATTATTCTTAAATATGAGGAGACAAATAAGAACTCTCAAATTAGAGAAAAATGTCAGTTATGTAAGAAGGAGATTGAAGCAAATAAATGAACAGCAATCTCCAGGAAACATAAACAATTTGAAGGTAAAATAAATGTAAAAATAAATTTTGAATATCAACAGAAAAAGAAGATATTTTAACATTTAGCAAGAACAGGATAGTATAAAAAGTATATATAGAACATTTAAAAACTATATAAAATTAATAACATAATGTCAGTACTTAAAAACTCAAGAGAATTTAAGTAGTGGTAAACTTCCAGAAAAAAAGCAAAACACGACTGTAGAGAATAAAAAGGAAAGCCAATGGACTGGATGATCTATTCAGGCATGTTAACCTCTAAATAGTGAGATCCCAAGAAGGGTGAACTCATTAGGGAAATAAAAATATTCAAGAACAATTTCAGAGCAACAACAAAATGTTTCCTATGTATATTTTTAACCCAGTACTGCAACAACAACAACAAAAAGAAAATAAATCCACACCATGTAGAAATTACTATGTATTCACTAAAGTATATCTCTTTTGAGCTAAATTGGCTGTGAAGCTATTGTGCTTTCTTTACTCTCTTCCCACATTTGCTGGCTGGATAGAAATGATCCATCAGAGGACTCCTCCAAGCCCCTAGCAACTTTCAGAATGACTAGCTGGGAGGAGCCTGAAATATCACACTGAAAGCCATATTCCAATTACCTTCCAAACTGACCGTGAGATGAACTATATAAAGTAAGCTCTGTGGTGGTAAGCTACAAAGATTTGGGCTTGTTTGTTACAGCAGTAGCCTATCTGATTAATAGAAAATGTAAACACTATCTCTCTAATCTAAATTTTGCTATAACTATAGTAGGGCTATGGGAAGAGGAAGTATAGAACACGTGTTTGTGCGGCACCTGCATGGCTCAGTTGGTTAAGCGTCTTACTCTTGGTTTCAGTTCAGGTCATGATCTCAGGGTCCTGAGACAGGTGCTAAGTCTCCTTGTCCCTTTCCCTCTGCTCCTACCCCTGTGTGTGCTCACTTTCTCTCATAAATAAATAAAATCTTAAAAAAAATGAAAATATATTTGTATAGGGATGGGTCAGGGACAGAAGAGAGAGACATATTCTTCATTCTTTTCAATAGTGAAAAGTAAATTGATAACGGCTCAAGCTAAAAAAATAATCTAGAATTAGCAAGTCTATTATTCAGAGATATATGGGTAAACGTCAAAATAATTGGCTAAAAGAATTAAAAGATGCTGTGCTTGCAGAAAAGTAATTGTGGCATGGGGGATTTTCTTTTCCTTAAGGACATTTATAAAACTATTTGACCTTTTAAATTGTATGTATATATAACTCAGTTAAAACTCAGGACAAAAGAAAAATATTTCTTGTATAAAAACTTTACAAATGAGTGACAAAAGATTGCAAAATTGTGGAACCTAACCTAGAAGGAACGGTGAATCAGGGAAGATGACAGAGAGGCAAGAGTAACATCTGAGATCTGAAAGATGACTTGGTATTGTATAGAGTCTTTCATATTCCTATCTGTTGCTATCCAAAATTATGCGATCCATTCATTTATTAGAAATCAGAAAAAGTTCCATTTGAATATGGAAATAGTATGAGAAAAGTATATCACTAAAACATCTTGAGAATGTTAAACAAAATAGTCTCAGAAAATTATACTGAACTAAAACCCCAAATCATAAGTTAGAGTGATCTGATTTATCCAAGAAAAAGGCATTAAAATTTACATTTTTTTCTAATTTGAAGAAATATATATAGGATGCAAGATTCTTTCTCCAATTTAATCATAATCAACAATGGTGGAGAAACATTTCTGCCATTGACTAATGGCAAAGTGTGTGGAAAAGTATGTACCTCATCCTTCTCAAAACTCAGAAATAATAAAAATTTAGTACTAGAATCATATGGCTTTTAACAAAACTCACAAATGTAATATGTCACATTTTAAAGCTTCATCTAATTTGTGTTTTATGTTTAGTTCTCTCAGAACACCTAACCCTAAGCACAGTGGACCATTTGCCCAATAACCTGTAGAGCAACACTGCTTTTCACAATGGAAAATTCAGGGCAATTCTTTTCTTCTTGCAGTCTGCTAAGCACCCTGACATCACAGGCCTGTGCTTTCTCTCAAAGATAGGAGGGCTTTCCAACTTCTACTACGCTTATTCCTCTTTCTTTACAATGTTTTCTAAAACTAATGCTGACAAAAATAACTTGGGGGTGTAAGAAGAAAACTTAATTAGTTGAAAGGAAAAACAACATATCAAAGTCTACACCCGAGAGCTAAAATGCAAAACAATGTCATTGTTCTTACAAGAAATCTTTTCTTGGCTTTCAATATGTGAAAGTGTGAAGGAGATTAATGATCCTTTAGTTAAAAGACTCCAGCAGAAAGTATCTGTAAATCATTTGTTGGTTTCTAGGAAAATACCCAAGAAACTTTCATTACATGTTCTATTTCAGTAATAGTATTCCTCTTTTTCTTCAAGCCTTTTCTTCTTTTCAGAGTTGCTAGCCTAATAATCAATGAAGACATGCTCATTATGTTTCTCTCCAATGTGGCCTCTCTAGCACAAGCTCTCTGTCTACCGAATCACTTCAAATGGGATTGCCTGACCAACCGACTCATTCCTACAAACAATTTTATACACATAAATAATTGCATGTTTAGTTCTTTCATCTTGGTTGTGAACATAAAAGTGTACAAGAAAGGTTTCAAGTGTTTTGTTACCTATATCGCACTTCCCTAGTCATCCTTCTTTGTTTAAATTAGGAAACAACTGTCTTCTAAATCTGAAAAAAAAGATCATTAGGCAATTTATCTTCCACTTTAAACTCACTGTGTTTTCCCCCTCTATATAACTGTTTTCACCTTTTTGTGTAAAGTGATTTTTTGGGGAGTACATGGTTTGTTAAGTTTATTTGGTGACATTTTTTGGCTATTCAAAACAGATCTCAAATATTATTTGCACTCAGTGATTAATTATTGAATAAAGACTATAATATGGGACAAAATCAGAAAAAAATAAGCATATAGAGAAACCATATGTAATGAATGTTAACAGCATAGACAAAAACCTCACTATACTTCCATATAAGGAATCAAAACAGTCAGGGTTAATTTTAAATTAAAAAAAGAAAGAAAGAAAATGAGCAAGAATATCCATTAAGCAATAAGAATGTGCATGAGAAATAGGTAAGAGAATTGCGAAGAAGGTGATGAAAGTTAATAACTTCCTTTTTAAATTAGTAACTTTTGATTCCTTTTTAAATTAGAGGAAACTTTCATTAAGAAGATAGTCTGTGTTCCAGTAACACTAATTCTATGTGTTTGTTTACTAAAGAAAGTTGTGTATTCTGAAATTCAGAGTATCAGTTTTGTGTTCCTCAATTATTCACATTACTGTTTCACATATTTCAGTTACTAATTTTTTTTAAAAAAAGGAAGACACAGGTCACCATGATATAGTAAAATGTTACATGTCAAAATTATTTCCTTTTCCCTCTACACTAAACCATAAAATTCAAGTTAAGAGAAATAGGTTTCTCTAAAGTTAGTTTACCAAAAAAAAAAAAAAAACCGAGAAAAATATGAATATTTTCTTTAAAATTTATGATGCTACAGAGAATAATTAAATATATTTTAAATGTATGTGATGTAAAAATACAGCAAATTTTGTTTTACGAGTTTTTAAGCAATCACAGAGACTTTGAATTTAGTAACGCATCATCCAGATTAGCATTTTGATAAAAGGGATACAAAGTATTTATTAAAAAACCTCTATTTTTATATTTTCTTTGAGGAATACTTTTCTCCTATACACAAATGATAACTTTGAAATCTGCTGTATTTTTATTAATAATACTGCTCAATATTTGTGAATTGCATGGCATAACACTTGGCACAAAATAACATTTGATATACTAACTGTTGAACTTATCAATCACCCTTTAATTATTATATTATACATAACAAGTATTTTGCTTGTGTTAATTTAAGTTCCTGGAGGGCAGGGATCCTCTGCATCTTTCTCATTGGTGTATCCTCACTGTCTAACAAAATGCTGTGCATACAGAATACTCTCATTACTTGAAGAATAAATGACAGGAAAATAATGAATAAGCAAAGATATATTGCTAATAAATTCTCAGCAAAGACAGAGAAATTATTTACTATTTGATTCCAATTCAGCATGTTATAAACACTTAAGGCAAAAATATCCTCGTTATAAAATCAGAATAATACCTTAAATCCTCTTTTGGCAGAAGGTAAGATCAGTAAATTCTATGATTTCATAGTTATTATAGTATCTAAATAATTTAATACATTTAGCAAAGCATTTTGTAAAGTACTTAATTCATAGTTAAAATAGAGCAGCAAAAGAAGACTGATGATAATCAGCAAATTCAATTTCTAAATCTGTAATTTAATCTAATTTAGTTTTTCTATATGGGATGCTTGCTGGCAGAAGCTGGGACATGGTCAGGGTGGTTGGGTGCATGGAGGTTTATCAAGAATGATAAGAGGAGGGAAAAAGGTAAATAGGATGCAGTTAGAGCCTGCAAGATGCACTCTGTGGCTCTTGCTGTGTGTGCGGGTCCTGATGGAAGGCAGGGAAAGGATAAGCTGGGATGCATTAAGCACCAGGGAGGCTCAGAGAATAGTGGAGTCAGACTGGAGGCACTGCTGCCATGACCACTCTTCCCAGAGGAAAACCCATCTCCCAGGATTGTGGGAATTCTACAGGATGGTAGGGGCGTCCTGCAATGAGAAACATCTGGGTGCCCAGGTGACAGACCCCTTGTGCCAGACACATTTGTAGGAAGTCTGGTTGATGCCACCTATCAAGTGAAACCCAATCTTCATCACACCTAGCTCCCACCCCACCCCCAGAGTCACAGTGCAGGGAAACCTCCCTGTAGGGCATATGTGTGATAGGCGCCCTTTCTGCAGGCAGAAAGAGTTACTAGGGTTTTACATGTGGCATGTGAGCTCTCCATGAAACACTACCATTTCCCTTTCCATCTTAAAATGTTCAACATAATCTAAAGGAATGGTTGAAATACCATCTAGTCTTGTGTAATAAATACATAATGAATCAACAAGTTCTTGATTATACTTAATGAACATTTTCATTATTTGTCATGAACATCACTATATTTCCTGAGGATAAATGGGGGCTAGAAGTACTTGAGAGACTATAAGCCTTTTCTATCCACATTATGTTGTTTATCATCATAAAACCTCCTGAGTATTTAAGGCAAACATCTACCTGTTGGTCATGCTTGCTTCATGATATAACTCTGAATTTATTGTCCTATTTTGGCAGTTGGCTTGCTCTACAATGTAATGCAGCTGAATCAGAACCCTGTTTCTTGTTTCTTCTAGGGTCTGGTCTAACGCAAAATGGAACATTAAGTCAAAAGAAAAATTTACTGCAAGTCTAGATTTATGACAGCTACACTTTCCTATGGTGTGGATTTCCAAGGAGAAATTGCAGGCAATTCAAGGATGCTGAAATGTGCAAAGCTATCTGTTGATCAGAAATTAAGTACATAAAAAAAAAGTCTTTATGAAGACAGACTTTCATCTTTAATACACGTTTCTTAAGGAATAAGTTCCCCCCCCCCCCGTCTTGGGGAATTCAGGGCTTGATGTAGAAAAACACCTGCTGTGCCATCTGCAGCAAAACTGTTGCTGCCCCTCTCCCTGATAATGGATTCACTTATTGACCAGGGCCAGGGAATTAAGTTTAAAAAGCTAAATTAAAAAGACATCTAATTTATTGCCACCATTTCCAAAAAAGAATGTGAAATCAATGGTAAAGTCCCAAACTTTGACAACTGGTTATGAGTAAAGAATTCAGAATTCAGAGACAAATAAGGCACTGATCTCCAGAATGTACATTCTGGTGAAGAAGACAAACACTTCCATAACCACTTGGGACCAAATGTGGCAAACTCTATTAACATGATACGAGCAATGGACCAGGGAAGTACAAGGAAGACAGGTTAAATTGACTGGAGGAATGGGAAACTTGAAGAGATGGAGACTGAGATGGACCTTAATGAGTCTGGGTATGATGGTCGTCTTGGTATGAGCATGGAGAGGAAATTCAAGGCATAGGAAAATGGGTAACACTGGGAAAAAAAAGGAAAGGTCTTTTTATTTTAAATTTTAAAGAGTAAGAATTTTGTAGCTGAAAAGACACTGGAGTTCATTTATTTTATGTCTTCAAGTCACATTGCTTGTTACCCTAAAAATAGAAGTGTTTCTAGGAAGTAAAGATAAAGGGAAAAATATTTTGCTGCAAAAATTAAATTTCAGTGCCAGCAGTCATTTCTAACTGCTCAATTTTACCAAAAAAGAAACAGCTTCTTGGAAGACGCATGTGATATTCATTTTGTCAGAAATCATTTTGCCTAGAAAAAAGATTCAGGAGTCCTGACTTGTATTCCAATAAACTTTGCCGTAGCTTACTACTACCACATATCTTTTCATCTATAAGGATTGAGCCAATCTTTGAAAATTAAAAACACAGCAAGTAAGTTATGATAGTATGAGACTTTCATTTTTTTACCCAATAAATTGTTTGAACACATGATTAATGAGCCTCCTCAGTGTGGTAGGCACAGTTTCTATGCAAGAGAAGTACAGGAGGAAATAGAGCAGAGTCCTTTTTGCATGAAGTGCAGATTCTATCAGAAGGATTTTTAACAACTTACTAACGTTTACATTATCATCATTACCATTAACACGAAAAGCACAAATGTGTAATGTTTGTAATTCATAGTGTTGTTTTGAAGGATTAAATGAGACAATGCATGTAACAGTGAATTGTAGCTAGGATTCATTATTATCTTCTCTGTCATTACCTTTTTTAAAGTTCACTTTTGTTGTTATACTGGCATATGCCTTTTCTAGTCTTTTATTTTTAATTTCTTTAATTAAAGAGGTAAAATAGACACAAAAAACTACAGATATTTAAAGTGTACAAATATGATAAATTTTGCAATAAGTATACATCAGTGGAAAATTGCACCACAATAAAATAATGGACACCCCTAAATCTATCACCCCTAAAAGTCTCCTCATGTACTTTCTAATTCCTCCTTACTTTTCCTCCTATCCCTTACCTGTTCCTAGGCAACCACTACAGATTACATTTGCATTTTCTAGAATTTTATGTAAATGGTACCATACAGATGTTCTTCTTTTGTCTGACTTCTTTCACTCAGCATAATTATGTCGAGGTTCATTTATGTTTTTGCATGTAGCTGTCTGTTCCTTTATATTGCTAGAAGTATTTTATTATACTAATTATGCCATAATTTGTTTATCCATTCACCTGTTGATACATAATTCTGTTGTTTCCAGTTTTTGGTTAATGCAAATAAAGTTGCAAAGAACCTTCCTATAGGAGTTTTTGTAAGTACATAATGATATTGTACAGCTTTTTTCATGTGCTTAATTTGCCATCCTTAGTCTTTTTTTATGAAGTGCTTGATCTAAACTTTGGATTACTTTATATTGGGTTTTTTTCTTATCATTCAGATTTAGGAGCTCTTTATATATTCTGGATACAAGTTATTTATGGTTTGCAAATAGTTTTCCCAGTTTGTGGCTTCTCTTCATTCTCTTGGGAATGCCTTTCGAAGAGCAGGTATTTTAAATTTTTTGATGCAGTCCAACTTACTAATATTTTTTCTTTATGAAAAATGATCTTGGTGTCAGATCTAAAATCCAGAGATATAAATAGTTTTTCTATACTTTTCCTGATCGTATGCATTTTAGGTTGTACATTTAGGCCTATAGTCTATATTCTGTTAATCGTTCTTTAGATACAGGTACAATTTCACTTTTCTCTGCATGCAGATACCCTCTTTTGAAATCACCATTTGTTCAAAAGGCTATTCTTACTCCACTGAATTCCTTGCACCACTAAATTCCTTTGCACAGTCATTAAAAATCAGTTATCCTTGGGGTACCTGGGTGACTCAGTCAGTTAGTTAGGTGTCAGACTCTTCATCTTGGCTCAGGCCATGATCTCAGAGTCATGAAATTGAGCCCCGCCATCTGGCTCTGCACTGGGTGTGGAGCCTGCTTAAGATTCTCTTTCTCCCTCTCCCTCTGTGGGCCTCCCCCCAAGCCTACTCACACTGTATCTCTCTCTCTCTCTCAAAAAAAAAAATCAGTTATCCTTTTCCGTTTGGGTGTATTTCTAGACTATCTATTCTGTTCCATTAGACCAATACAACACTGTTTCAAAAGTACAGCTTTGTAAAGTCATTAGTCTTTCATCTTCAGCTTTTTTTCAAAATCGTTTTGAGTATACTAGACTCTCTGTATTTCCATATGGAATTTAGAATCAGTTTGACAATTTTTACAAAAAAGACCAAAAAAACCCCAAAATCCCTTCTGGGATTTTTATTTGATTAGATAGAATCTATAGATCAGTATGGAGAAAGTTTACAGCTTAATATCAAATGATCTGACATGTGACCTGAGTGTACCACTCCATTAATTTAGCTGGTCTTTATTTTTTCTCAAAAATGATTTGAGTGTTCACTGTATCAGTCTTCCATATATTTCACCAAATTTATTCTTAAGGACTTCATACTTTGTGATGCTATGATATGTGGTGTATTTTTATTTCAATTTTTGATTATATTGCTAGTACATAGAAATACAATTCATATTTTTGTCTACTGATCTGGTACAAGGCACACTTATTAAACTGACTTACTACTTCAGGTAGGTTTTCTTTTGCAAGTTTTACGAAATTTTCTACATAGATGATCATGTCTTCTAGGAGTAAAGTTTTATTACTTTTTCTCTAATCTGGATAACTTTCATTGCCTCTTTTGGGTTATTTCACTGCCTAAAATCTCAAGATAATATTGCATAGAAGTGAGGATATTAGGATGAAAGCACTCAGTGTTTCCCCATCCATCATACTGTTAATACAAGGTTTTTCATAGATGTCCATTATAAAATTGAGAAATTTTCTTCTATTTCACCATTCATTTTGTCAAATGATTTTTTGTACATCTACTGCTACGTTTATATGTTTTCTTTTTTCCTTTTTAGTGTTAATATAGTAGGTTATATTAGTTGAGTTTTATATTTTAAGCCAGCCTTGAATTCCTGAGATAAACCCTGGTGATAAGCTGTTGGGTTCAATTTAATTTTTTTTTTTTTTTTTTTTTTAGGCTCCATACCCAGCGTGGAACCCAGTGTGGAGCCCAAAACAGGGCTTGAACTCATGACCCTGAGATCGAGACCTGATCTGAGATCAAGAGTTGTATGCTTAATGGACTAAGCCACCCAGGCACCTCTCAATTTAATAAAATTTTCAAGATTTTTGTATCTACATTCTGCAGCTTTCTCTTCTTGCAATGTCTTTGTCTGACTGGGATGTATTCTCTCTTCATCAATTGTCTGGAAGAGTGGTGTAGTATTCATATTAGTTTTTTCTAAAGTATTTCGTAGAATTCATTAGCAAAGTCATTGAGGCCTGGGGTTTTGTTCTCTTGTTTACCTTTTTAATCTTCCATGTAAATTGTGTCAAGGAATGTGTTCATTTCACCTACAGTCAAGTTACTGTCATGAATTCGTTAATTATATTCACTGTTTATCCTGTAAAGTCTGCAGAATCTCTAGTAATGTCACCTCTCTCATTTTTGGCATTGGTAATTTCTGTCTTTTCTCATCTTTTTCCCCTTAATCTGATAATCTATAGGTTTATCAATTTTATGATCCCCAAAACTGCTTTTTGGTCACATTGGTCTTCTTTATTGATTTTACATTATCTATTAGATTGTTTATCATTTTAATATTTAATATGCCTTTTTTATCTGCTTACTTTGGATTTAATTGACTCTGCTAATTTCCTAGGGTGGAAGCTGAGATGATTGATTTCAAAAGTTTTTTCTGTCCTAATAAAGGCACTATTGCTATACATTTCTTTAGTACTGCTTCAGTGGGCTCTTGCAAATTAGGATTTTCTTTTCGTTCTCATTCTCTTGAAATACTTTGCAATTTCATTTTGTTTCTCTTTTGACCTTTCCGCTACATAGAACTGTGTTTCATTTCCAAATATTTGTGAATTTTACACATATCTTATATTTACTGATTTCTAATTTAATTCAGTTGTGGTCAGACAATACGTTTGTATGATTTAAATCGTTTTAAATTAGTTGACACTTGTTTTATGGTCTATCTTGGTAAATATTCCATGTGTACTTGAAAAGAATGTATTCTGCTGTTGTTTGGCAGCTTGTTCTATAAAAGTCAATTTATTAAAGCTGGTTATTTGGGTTGCTCAGGTATTTTATATCCTATTGATTTTCACTTCATTTGTCCTACAATTATTGAGAGAGAAATACTTAAATTTCAAAATAAATTGGAGACTGGTCTATTTCTCCCTGTACTTACCCTCATCCTCCCTGCCTTCCCTTTATACATTGAAAAATTAACAATTTAAATGCTTATTTCTGAGCAGTGTTTCTGATTTCATCAGCAAAACATTTTCAGTAGTTTTTGTCTGTTCAAAGAGCAAACCATGTTTTGCTTTAAAAATGATCATCTCAAACAGCAGAGCAAAACTGTATGAAGATAAAGATCATATTTTTGTTTGATTGAGTGGACAATTCACTTCTGTGGAAATGTTTGATCCAGAATTATCTGATCCCAAATCCTTGTTTTAAAATCTCCTGAACTATTTTTATATATAATATAAAATACTATAAATATATATTATTTCTATTCATATTATAGATAAATATATAACTCTAATCTATCACTATATAAGTAATCTATATCTCTAGAAGATTATATATCTATTATATGTGACTATATAATATATAAGTAATCTATATCTATATATCTATAGATGTAGATATGTATTATAGGTATAGATATACAGTTAAAAACATATGAATATGTATGAACTTAATTATTTTCACAACATAAAATGTTTCCAGTGTGCCATCTTAAGACATGAAGTTTTCTTCAAATGGTAACTCTCATGGGAGAAGTTTTCTTTCATTATTGTCTTTTTAAAGATGGATAATGTGGCTATTTGAAGAGAAACATTCTGTTATACCATTGAGAGTTGTATTTCCTCAGCATAATGAGCAATTTTAATTTGGTCTGTGGATCATTACTTCTTGATATTGCTAGAATCCTAGTGTTTTGAACTGTGGCTGTCATATAGCAGATTTATGCATTTGGTAAAATGACTACCCTGGAGAATTAGTTTTCCCTTGTCTTACACAGAGAGGAACTTGATATTATATGACCTAATGACTATTCTATTTTCTTCCTCGAGACATCTGGAAAAATATTTCTCCTTTCCCTGGATTTCTAGAATACTTAGAATTTTATTTAACTTTGGAAAAATGGGTAACCCTTTACCATCCTACCTCACTGGTGTACATGAAAGATTTAGCTTCTCAGTGCACACTGAAATTTCTTGTTCTGTCCATGTTGTAGTAGATGTGGCAGAGACTGTTTGCTCCTTTCCAAAATACATTCTCTTCTTATTTCCTAATGAGAACCCTAACTTTGTTCTAACACTAATTTGCCCAGCATAAAAAGAAAATCTACATTTCCCATTCTCTCTTCATTTTTGGAACATTTCCTCCTCTTTCTGCACAAAAGTCAAATAAGATGTCTGATGATAAAGCAGCCACCCAACATCCATAAGGAAATGACCAAGTGCATTGCTGAGACTTTAGATCTGATGTCTTTGGGCCTCTGAAACAATGCCAGTAGCTGCCTCATCTTCATTTCTACTTGAAAATTGTAACACACTTTGTTATTTCTTAGATCATTATTTAGCTATTCTTTACATGCAATTGCACTTATTACTTCATGGCTATGGCAGAGACTATAAAGTTTCCTATTACAGTGAATCTGTATGACCTATGATACATTTTACATTGAATATTTTGACTGTTGTCATTCTTGGTGACCCTAGCTTAAAAATCAGAGACTTCTAGGTTCATGTAACTGGGGAGGTTGAGGAGAAGATACACAGTCTGGCTGGTTACATCAAGGCTCTACCTGTGTTGCTCTGAAACACTTGGTGTGACTTTTATCTTCAGGCTGACATCTAAAAAACTACAGTTATTCTAGGCCATACATATTCACACTCAATTTCCAAAAGAGAAGAGAAAAATAACTTCCAGAACTTTTCTCAAAAGAGAAAAGGAAAGACCCTTTGCAAATTTTCTATAGTACTGATTTATATAACCAGGGGATTTCTAAGGACAGACTGATTTAAGTCTGTCCCTATCTAAGTGAATCTCTAGCAACAGGATAGGATTACTTAACACTGGCTAGCTCAGATAAGTGAGTTTAAATTCATCTGATGACCAACCTCATCAAGCAAAAACAGATAGTTACACTGTGAGTCGGCAAGAATATATGTACATACACAAAACCAATTTTTCAAACAGCAGAACTCGCACATTTTATTTAATTTTATTTATTTAAATGCTAACTATAACACTATAAGTAGATTTGATAACCTACAAGTAGGTCACAAATTCCATTTATAAAGGGCTTATACTAATTAATGTCTAACCACATGTGGTATGATAGAGTGGGAAAACTATTAAAGATACAACCATATTGGTCCTTAATACCCTCAAAATGCCACAATGTCACAAACACATATATTTTTGTTTGCTGATCATAAGAGCTCACAAAAATCCCTCAGAGTTCATGGGGCACCTGGTTGGCTCAGGGTTAAGCATCCAACTCTTGATTTTGGGTCAGGTCATGATCTCGGGGTCCTGAGATCAAGCCCTGAGTCATGCTCCTCACTCAGCATGGAGTCTGCTTGAGATTCTCTCTCTCCCTCTGTCTCTGCCCCTACCCCCCCACTCTCTCTCTCTGTCAAATAAATATAATCTTTAAAAAAAAAATCCCTCAGAATTCACAAAGCATAGGATCCTCATTATATTGTTCTATCATAGAGAAGAAAAAAGTCTTTGATAGGAAAGGAGCCTGATTGGTTATTTTAATTCAAGTTTCACTATTTATAGACATTTCCATGATAATATGCCTTTCAGAAGGTTAGCTATGATCAGCTTATCTTAAATTTTAGAAATCTAATAAAAAAGAGTTTGCTAACTGCCTTAAAATTCAGATTTATTTCTTTGGAAGCTTATTGATTTTCTTATGTATCATAACAGAAATACTATCAAATGGTATAGAAACAATTATGGAAAATTATACACTTACCCTTTTAAGTTTGAAATAATTGTATCATGGACTGTCACTGAATACAGGTCAGTAAGTTACAGGCAATGGCTGAGGCAACTTCAAATAGAAATTCATAACAGAACTTTTTTATTTTCAGGTTTTTTTTTTTTACTAAAATAATTCATTTGGTATGTTTATTCTGGTAGCATTTCCTAAAATCTGGTAAGCAACAAAAACTTAGATGACTCGACCTCAGTACTTAAATAAACATTGATAATTTTAGGATCTCTTCTTCTCTAATACTTTTTCTTTTTTTGCATCTTTCACATACAAGACAGTCTGTTCTTTGTTTTGTGTAGCCAAAGAAAAAGCTTGGTTACACTGTGGTAACAAACAACTCCATCACCTCAACAAGTAATAATTTTTTTTTTCCTGTTACATCATTACTACCTCTCTTTTAGAAGTCTGCTCCTGTCTTTCCTACTCTAGGATTAGGCTGACTATCTGACACGTTGCAATTTGCTAGTGTAAAAAGAAAGAATGTGGTGAGTCATGCACTGACTCTTAAGGCTTTATCCAAAGTACTATCTCTCCTTCCATTCATGTTTAATCCACTGAGTCACATGACCCTAACCTAAGGATGAGTGAAGAGCTACCCCACCATGGAGCCATAAGGAAAACTGGAAATACTTGGTGAGCTATACTAATGTCTACTTCTTGTCTTTAAGAAAAAAAAAATAACTTCAAAAATTTTTAGTCAAAATGGATATACACACTGCAAAATTAGACATATGTGATCCTTTTAGTAATGGACTCATGGAGAAATTAGAATAATAGATAAATTATTCTGAGTAGGAGTATTGCAGAAAACTTCATGGATATGACATATAAACTAGTTCCACAAGGACAGGAAGTAGCTGCAGAGGTACATGAGCAATCCGTGCTAAGGAAAGTGCACAATCATTGCAGAGTGAAGAACAGACTAGATTAGAGTGAGAATGGAGGAATATACTGTGAGAAGCCAAATGGCAATAGTTCAGATGAAGGGCAATGAAATAAAGGGGAAGTATAACATGGAAAATTTACTAAATTTGGTCTATAGTAGATGGAGAAGTAAGCAAGGGACAAAAATTAATTGATAAATGCTAGTTATAGCTTAGGGAAGTGATTTGGAAATGGAATTATATGGAATCCTATTTCAATGATATAGTAATTGCTATATTATTTTAAAAAATTATCCATAGTCAAATGACATTAGAAAATATTTCACTACGCTGTTCCCCCTTATAATTTCATCATGAATCTTTGCCTATTAAGGTCACGGGAATTCTTACAATAAAGAAACATGTTTAATTCAACATTCCCAACTTGATAAGATTTGTGTTTCCTGCTATGTGACTAGGAGTGTTTTGCTTAATACAGTTACACAAATGAAGTATTAATTTTCAAGGGGGAAAGATGAACACTAAAGATGTGCTGAATATACACCATAGTCTTTATTAATTAATAAGTTACTTTAGGATACTGCAAAATTTCAGAGTTCTCATTATATGCTATTATTTTAAAAGTAGAAAAATTAGGAAAAATTTTTATTCTTTACTAATCTCAGTACATGTCCTGGAAATAACATGTTAAAGTAGGATTCTAAAATAGGCTACTTCTTTGTCATTTGTGTTGATTTGACAGGAAATGAAGAAAAAAATTAGCAGTATGGATTTTGACATTTGTTTTTAAATATTTATGTATGTATGTATGTATGTGTTTATTTATTTATTTATGTAATTTCCACACCCAATGTGGGGCTCAAACTCACAATCCCAAAATCAATAGTCGCATGTTCCACTGACTGAGCCAGTCAGGTGACCCTGATTTTGACATTACTTTTTAGTATCTAAATATCTATATCTCTATCTATATCTCTATAAAACATATAAATATATATAGGCTCTGTAATTAGAAAACATTAATAACCTGGGATCTTTCTAATTCCAGAGTTTTTCTTCTTCCCCATTCTAATGTTAGTATTGTTACTGTTGTTGTTTTTGAGAATGACATACTGAATTTTGTTTCTAACTGTAAAGATTTCAGTTGTCTGAAAAAATAACTATCTTAACTATCAAAAGTAACAAAAATCTCTGACACTTTTTCTGATCCAGTCTTGGATATATTAGGTGATCTAATATAGGTTGAATGATTAATTCGTCTCCTCACAAATGAGTATGCAGGTATTTAAGTATAAAGAAGAATCATTTTATTTTCAGATCCATGCTACACTATGTCATGAGAGGTAAATCTATATTAACGAAAATAGAATCTATTTTTGCTGTCATATATGATTATGCACACATATGCATCAAATATTTTGGCTCAAAAGGGATTATATATAACATATAAATTCATTATTTGTTTATGAAGAGTATATTTATCATAAATTTATCAGAAAAATCATAAATTAGCAGATTCAACTACACCTTTAATTCTCATCACTCAAAACTTCTTTTCTACAGATTGCATTGGCCCTTCATCAGTTACTACTTTGGTATTTATTAGCTGATATTCATGTTGATTTAAACTCTGTCCCAATTGGATTTATAACTCCTTGCAGTCATGAGCTGAGTCTCTAGGTTTCAATATCCTATTAGATACACTTTCTCAGCACTAATAAATCTCATGTTAGCAATGTGGTCAAAGGAGGATTAGTAAGGCTTGGCAGATTGAAATATCCTTCTGCTCATTGTCTCCCCTTCTCCCTGTACTGGTAGACGCATTCTTCTTCATTCTTCTCTTTCATTTCATAATTTTAATTACCCAGTGAATTTTTTTGTTATACACTAAAGAATACTGTGACTGAGTGTAAAGGACTCTTGGGGGGAAAATATCAAATATAAATATTTTGTAAATGAAGTAATAGAGGGTGTTTCTACAAATCTGAAAAATTGTTTTGGGTACCAGATGACAGCATTTTTCGCTTTCATACCTTTTATCATTTAATACTCCTCTGAAACCCAGTATTTGTTTGCTTGACTCTGACCCAATAAAATATAGTCCAAATAAAAGAAGTGAAAAAATTATTTGGAAACAATATGGGTACATACACTTGCATTTACACACACACACACACACACACACATATATGTGGCATATATATACCACATAAGACTATAAATTTAAGCATGATCTCTTCAAAGTAAAATGGTGAGATAAATATACTTTGTACCACAAAGATGCCAGTTTTGAGCATCTAATTAGCCTTCTAATTTGGAACATACTGTAATTGGGTCTCCTCTATTATGAGAGTTGAAATTGAAAACAAGTGTGCATTTCTTACATTTATATTCCTAAATTGTCAAACATAATTGTTTTTTTTTATTTCTGCAGGTAATTGACTTGTAATTTTTATGTTATTGCTATATATTTCTGCCTAGGAATCTCTTTATAATTCACATCCCCTGCAAAGTCTTCATTTCAAGGACTACAGAATGTTTTACAACATAAACTCACTTATATAGCTTCACAGAAATAGTATTGTCTAAAAAGGAGTCACTTTGTAAATCAACTAATAAAACATTTTAGCACACTTTCTTATGGTCCACAACCTTTTTTTTAATTATAAACTCACTATAAAAGTATAGAGTATCTGGAAATAAAAACAGAATATGCAATCATTTTAATTTCTTAGATGTTTAGCCATGTTTACACTGATATGATATACCTTAAATTGTTTTGTATTTTCAAATATTACACCTTGAAGGAACTAACAAGTCTGAAAGAGGATGTTTACGCTTTGAAGACCAAAAGTTTATAGATTTACTTGTTTACCTAAGATTTATTTAAATATATGATTTAGCCTGGAAGTAAAAGTATATCACTCTGCTTACACCTCTGTGACAAGAACAAGTAAGTTACAGTGCTCTCTATCTTACTGAAAAAGTTAGAAAATTTACTTTTCTCTGTGAGCTCAAAAAGAGAGCCAGACGGGGATGAGCTCTGATCATACCTACCATAGACAAATAGTCATACAGTTGACCCGTGAACAATACAGGTTTGAAATCCATGGGTTCAATTGTATGAGATTTTTTTTAACAATACAGTACTGTAAATTATTTTCTCTTCCTTATGACTTTTTTAACAACTTTTCCTCTAACTTCCCTTATTGTCCAGAATGGACTGAGAAGCCCCCTCAAAATCAATAAAAACAGGTCAACACCCAGACATTTAATAGTGAAACTTACAAATCTCAGAGACAAAAAGAAAATCCTGAAAGCAACTCAGGACAAGAGGTCGGTAACCTACAAGGATAGAAACATTAGATTGGCAGCAGACCTATCTACAGAGACCTGGCAGGCCAGAAGGGACTAGCGTGATATATTCAGGGTGCTAAATGAGAAAAATATGCAGTTGAGAATACTTTATCCAGCTAGGATGTCGTTCAAAATAGAAGGAGTGATAAAAAACAAACAAACAAACAAAAAAAAACTTCCAGGACAAACAGAAACTGAAAGAATTTGTGATCACCAAACTATCCCTATAAGAAATACTAAAAGGGATCCTCTAAGCAAAGAGGGAGCCCAAAAGTAACATAGACCAGAAAGAAACAGAGACTATATAAAGTAACTATCACTTTACAGGTTATACAATGGCACTAAATTAATATCTTTCAATAGTTAATCTGATTGTAAATGGGCTAAATGCCCCAGTTAAAAGACACAGGGTATCAGATTGGATTAAAGCAAGACCCATCAATTTACTGTCTGCAAGAGACTCATTTCAGTCCCAAAGACACCTCCAGATTGAAAGTGAGGGGGTGGAAAATCATTTGTCATGCTAATGGACATCAAAAGAAAGCTGGGGTGGCAATCCTAATATCAGAAAAATTAGATTTTAAACCAAAGGCTGTAATAAGAGATGAGGAAGGACACTATATCATAATTAAAGGGTCTATCCAATAACAAGATCTAACAACTATAAATATTTATGCCCGTAACATGGAGCAGCCAATTATATAAGCCAATTAATAACAAAATCAAAGAAACATATCAATAATAATACAATAATGGTAGGGGACTTTAACACCCCCCTCACCGCAAAGGACAGATCATCTAAGCAGAAGGTCAACAAGGAAATAAAGACTTTGAATGATACACTGGACCAGATGGACTTCACAGATATATTCGGAACATTCCATCCTAAAGCAAGAGAATATACATTCTTCTCTAGTGCACATGGAACACTCTCCAGAATAGATTACACACTGGTTCACAAATCAGGTTTGTGAACCTTTTTGGCACCAAAAGATTGGGATCATTCCCTGCAAATTTTCAGACCACAATGCTTTGAAACTGGAACTCAATTACAAGAGGAAATTTGGAAAGAACTCAAATACATGGAGGCTAAAGAGCATCCTACTAAAGAATGAGTGGGTCAACCAGGAAATTAAAGAAGAATTTTAAAAAATTCATGGAAACAAATGAAAATGAAAACACAACTGTTCAAAATCTTTGGGATGCAGTGAAGGTGGTCCTAAGAGGCAAGTATATCTTGTTTCTCAAGAAACAAGAAAGTTCTCAAATATACAACCTAACTTTACACCTAAAGGAGGTGGAGAAAGAACAGCAAATAAAGCCTAAACCCAGCAGTAGAAGAGAAATAATAAAGATTAGAGCAGAAATCAATGAAATAGAAACCAAAGAACAGTAGAACAGATCAAAGAAAATAGGAACTGGTTCTTTGAAAGAATTAGTAAAATCAATAAATTGCTGGCCAGACGTAGGAAAATGACAAGAGAAAGGGACCAAGTAAATAAAACCATGAATGAAGAAAAACAATTATAAGAACATATCGTGAGCAACAGTATGCCAACAAATAAGGCAATCTGAAAGAAATGGATGCATTCCTAGAGATATATAAACTACCAAAACAACCAGGAAGAAATAGAAAACCTGAACAGACCCATAACCAGCAAGGAAATTGAAGCAGTAATTTAAAATCTCTCAAAAACAAGAACCCAGGGCCCAATGGCTTCCCAGGGGAATTCTACCCAACTTTTAAAGAAGAAATAATACCTATTCTTCTGAAGCTGTTCCAAAAAATACAAATGAAAGGAAAACTTCCAAACTCATTCTATGGCCTCATACCTTGATCCCAAAATCAGACAAAGACCCCAGAAAAAGGAGAATTACAGACCATTATCCCTGATGAACATGGATGCCAAAATTCTTACCAAAATACTAGCCAATAGGATCCAACAGTACATTAAAAGGATTTTTCACCACAACCAAGTGGGATTTATTCCTGGGCTGCAAGGATGGATTGACAACCACAAATCAATCAATTGATGCATTACATAAATAACAGAATGGACAAGAACCATATGATCTCTCAATAGATGCAGAAAAAGCATTTGACGAAGTACAACATCCTTTCTTAATTAAAACCCTTCACAGTGTAGGGATAGAGGGAATATGCCTCAATATCATAAAAGCTATATATGAAAAGCCCATAGCAAAGATTATTCTCAATGGGGAAATACTGAGAGCTTTCCCCCTAAGGTCAGGAACACAACAGGGATGTCCACTATCACCACTGCTGTTCAACATAGTACTAGAAGTCCTAGCCTCAGCAATGAGACAACAGAAAGAAATAAAAGATATCTGAATTGGCAAAGAAGAAGTCAAACTCTCACTCTTCGCAGATGATATGATACTCTATATGGAAATCCCAAAAGACTCTACCCTAAAATTGCTAGAACTCATACAGGAATTCAGCAAAGTGGCAGGATATAAAATCAATGCACAGAAATCAGTTGCATTCCTATACCTTAACAATGAGACAAAAGAAAGGAATTAAGGAGTTGATCTCATTTACAATTTTACCCAAAACCATAAGATATCTAGGAATAAACCTAACCAAAGAGGCAAAGGATCTGTACTCAGAAAACTATAGAAAATTCATGAAAGAAATTGAGGAAGACATAAAGAGATGCGAAAAAAAAAAAAAGTACCATACTCATGGATTGGAAGAACAAATACTGTTAAAATGTCTATGCTACTTAGAGTAATCTACGAATTCAATGTAATCCCTATTAAAATACCATCAACTTTTTTTCACAAAGCTGGAACAAACAACCCTAAAATTTGTATGGAACCAGAAAAGGCCCTGAATAGGCAAAGGAATTTAAAATGAAAATCAAAACTGGTGGCATCACAATGCTGGACTTCAAGTTCTATTTTAAAGCTGTAATCATTAAAACAGTATAGTACTGGCACAAAAATGAACACATAGATTCATGGAACAGAACAAAGAACCCAGAAATGGACCCTCAACTCTATGGTCAGCAAATATTTGACAAAGCAGGTAAGAATAGCCAATGGAGAAAAGACAATCTTTTCAACAAGTGGTGTTGGAAAAATTGGACAGCCACATGTAGAAGAATGAAACTGGACCATTTCCTTACCCCATACATAAAAATAGACTCAAAAGGGATGAAAGACCTAAATATGAGACAGGAATCCATCAGAATCCTAGAGGAGAACACAGGCAGCAACCATTTGACCTCGGCCACAGTAACTTCTTGCTAGACATGTCTCCAAAGGCAAGGGAAACAAAAGCAAAAATTAACTATTTGGACTTTGTCAAGACAAAAAGGTTTTGCACAGCAAAGGAAATAGTTGACAAAACCAAAAGACAACCAGCAGAATGGGAGAAGATATTTGCAAATGACTTATCAGCTAAAGGGCTAGTATCTAAGATATATAAAGAACTTATCAAACTCAACACCCAATAAGCAAATAATCCAATCAAGAAATGGGCAGAAGACATGAACAGACATTTCTCCAAAGAAGACATACAAATGGCCAACAGTCACATGAAAAGATGCTCAACATCACTCATCATCAGGGAAATACAAATCAAAACTACAATGAAATATCTCCTCACACCAGTCAGAATGGCTAAAATTAACAAGTCAGAAAACCACAGATGTTGGGGGCTCCTGGGTGGCTCAGTCATTAAACGTCTGCCTTCGGCTCAGGGCGTGATCCCAGCATTCTGGGATCGAGCCCCGCATCAGGCTCTTCTGCTGGGAGCCTGCTTCTTCCTCTCCCACTCTCCCTGCTTGTGTTCCCTTTCTCACTGTCTGTCTGTCAAATAAATAAATAAAAATCTTTAAAAAAAAGAAAAAGAAAAAGAAAACCACAGATGTTGGCAAGGATGCGGAAAAGGGGGAACCCTCCTACACTGTTGGTGGGAATGCAAGCTGGTGTATCCACTCTGGAAAACAGTATAGAGGTTCCTCAAAAAGTTGGAAATAGAGCTACCCTGTGATCCAGCAATTGCACTACTGATTATTTACCCCCAAAATAGAAATATAGTGATCTGAAGGGGCACCTGCATCCCAATGTTCATAGCAGCAACGTCCACAATAGCCAAACTATGGAAAGAGCCCAGATGTTCATCAACAGATGAATGGATAAAGAAGATGTGGTGTATATATATACAATGGAATATTACATAGCCATCAAAAAATGAAATCTTGCCATTTGCAATGACGTGGATGGAACCAGACGGTATTATGCTAAGTGAAGTAAGCCAATCAGAGAAAGACAACTATCATATGCTCTCACTGATATGTGGAATTTAAGACACAAAACAGAGGATCATAGGGGAAGAGAGGAAAAAATAAAATGAGATGAAACTAAGGGAGACAAACCATACGAGATTCTTAATAATAGGAAACAAACTGAGGGTTGCTGGAGGGGAAGGAGATGAGGGATGGGGTAACTCGGTGATGGACATTAAGGAGGGCATGTGATATAATGAGCACTGGGTATTATACAAGACTGATGAATCACAGGCCTGTACCTCTGAAACCAATAATAATTAATTGAATTTAAGTTAAAAATTTAAAATATATATAATTTAATATTAATGCCAACATTGAACATTTCAGTTATTGTCAAATTAATTATACTACTCTAAAAAAAATATGTGTGTGTGGATTTAGGTTGCATTAGTTCCTACAGAAGGTTGTATAATAAATAATAACATCCTGCTTGCCCTGAGTCTGCTGCTTACTCTCATTTAACTTCCAGAAACAATAACTTTTGTTTTATATTTCAGATTTTTCATTTTTAGCTTCTATAACTCTAAATAATACATAAATGCAAAATGTTACTGATTTATTAACTTTAGTGAACAAAAGAAGAGCTTATGCCCATACAAATTCTTTCATCACAAAGTTTCATGCCCCAACTTCAAATTTGGTATATTTGTGCTATATACTTTATATACATATACTACATATGTAAATCTCTAATTCTTATTTCATTAGCCTAACAATATCTCTTGGCTTCTCATTATGTAATATGACCATCTTAGAAGCTCTGCCATTTACCTCCATCTTCCCACCCTATCACAAATTTTCCCCTTCTAATATTTATCCCATTTAGTACTATACTTTTGAGGTACAATACCTCTAAAAGTTCTATAAGTTAAAAACCAATAAATGAGGTACATATTTTCATAAATTTGTAAATTATTTTTTGTTATAGAGCCAAAAATGCCCTCAGATTACTTTTGTCTCTCTTGATTCCAACAACACAATTTCTCTGTTATGAGTTCTAGATTGAAAACTATTGTCTTCCCTCATGTTGCAAAAATCATGCCATATTTTATTTTGAACTACTGTTTGGACAATTTGAACTATTATTTTCTTGTATTTGGCTTTCTCCTCTATATCTATCAATTTTTGTTCTTTACTTCTATTAAAAAGATGGATTTCTAAAGACAATTCCTTTCAAAACAAGCGTATGTTTTGAGTGGAAGTGGGGATAATACTGGTGGTGTGCTGTAGAAATTGGAACTAATTAATGTTGTTTCTCTTTATAGTAATGTATGCTTGGCCATATGTTATTATCTATAATATCAGATACTTGTCCAGGTCTTTTTATCACCTACGACTTGCAAGGCTGGGTCCTCTGTATTTTGCTTAGAAGATGGGCTTTCACTTACATCGGAAACCGGGGATGTACTGTATGGTGACTAACATAATATATTAAAAAATCATTAAAAAAAAAAAGAAGATGGGCTTTCATACATAAAATATATATTGTCAAGGCAAGAAACAACAATTGTTGGAGAGGATGTGGAGAAAGGGGATCCCTCCTACATTGTTGGTGGGAATGCAAGTTGGTACAGCCACTCTGGAAAACAGTGTGGAGGTCCCTTAAAAAGTTAAAAATTGAGCTACCCTATGATCCAGCCATTGCACTACTGGGTATTTACCCCAAAGATACAGACGTAGTGAAGAGAAGGGCCATATGCACCACAATGTTCATAGCAGCAATGTCCACAATAGCTAAATTGTGGAAGGAGCCGAGATGCCCTTCAACAGATGACTGGATTAAGAAGTTGTGGTCCATATATACAATGGAATATTACTCAGCTATCAGAAAGAACGAGTTCTCAACATTTGCTACAACATGGACAGCACTGGAGGAGATAATGCTAAGTGAAATAAGTCAAGCAGAGAAAGACAACTATCATATGATTTCTCTCATCTATGGAACATAAGAACTAGGATGATCGGTAGGGGAAGAAAGGGATAAAGAAAGGGGGTAATCAGAAGGGGGAATGAAACATGAGAGACTATGGACTATGAGAAACAAACTGAGGACTTCAGAGGGGAGGGGTGGGGAATGGGTAGGCCGGTGATGGGTAGTAAGGAGGGCACGTATTGCATGGTGCACTGGGTGTTATACACAACTAATGAATCATCGAGCCTTACATCGGAAACCGGGGATGTACTGTATGGTGACTAACATAATATAATAAAAAATCATTAAATAAATAAATAAATAAATAAATAAATAAATAAATAAAATGGCAAAAAAAAAGAAATGTAAAAAAATATATATATTGTCAAAAACTTTTATCCAATGATACTAATTATGATGATAATTTTTGAGAAATTGTGATGTCTGTGAGAAGAGAAAACAGACGATCATGTGAAAAAAGGATGGCTAAATATACCTAAAATATACTAACTTTTCAGATTTTATAAAAAAGTCAGGGTCTCTTTTTATACTTTCATATTATTATAATTATTTATCAAACATAATGTAGTTATGATTAAATGAGTAATCAGTACTTTACTATTTCCTCTCTAAAAGCATAGATTGTCTCATTATTGCTTACCATAATATCTTCACATAATGATAGGACATTTTCCTGATAATTTTTTGGAGAATAAAAAGATGAATAATGAGGCAAGAAAGGCGTTGTGTGATGTTTAAGAATACAATTATATATTGCATTTGCCAGAAAGTTCTGGTCTACCAGGTAACCTTTTATTTTTTCTCCTATAAAATTAGAAAATCATCTAATCATACATACTTCAATTAAAATATTACTTCTTTAAATAGTCAACTTCATATGTATTTCTCTATTTTATGTTAATTTTCAATACCATTATCATCACTCACATATCCATAACTAATATGCAATATCTCAATGACATTTTTTTCTCTACATAAGTGGATTTCATACCCAGAAGATGGATTTAATGGCACATTTATGATGAAATAAATAATAATAGTCTAACAGAATGGCAACCAACATATATCTATATCTATATCGATATCGATATCGATATAGATATATCTATATCACTAAAGTCTAAAATACTTACAGGAAGAAAGATTATAAACCAAATCAAATTATTTAGTAATTCATTCAATAATAAAGATGTTCTGGTTATAGAGTTTGAACTGGGTTTATAGTGTGAATTTAAAAGAGAAAGTATTTATCCCTTAAAAATAAAGTTTACCCTTTCTAGAAGAGGAGACAGATAAACTAAGTGGATACATTATAAGAAAAGAGATTGTGAGAATTTCTGTAAATAAAATAAATAAGGAAGTATGTTATAACATTGAGAAAACTTCTTTTTGATCAGATAGTCAGAAAAAGCCTTTTTGAATAATGGACAAAAAGAATTTCAATGATTCATACAAAATTCTTTTTTGAAACTTCTGCACATCAACTATCACTAAGCTTTGTCAAATTCATCAGTGAAGTAATTACATAGTGTTTATATACATATAATTTTTATGTTTTTAAGAAAAAAGAATAAGAAATTGTCTATCATATGTAGAAAATTCCCTGCCAAAAAGCCAACACTGTTATGTTTTTTGTTTGTTTGTTTGTTTTGTTTTTTGTGGAACTTAAACCACTATACAACAACAGGACAATTAAATATTTTCAAATTAAAAGGTTGATTAAAAGGTGATTAAAAAGTCGTGATTTGAGAGTGTTTAGTAGGGTGTAGACATGGGAGAAATAATGCAGGATGAATATTAAAATAATCACAGGAGGAATTAGTTTTAGATACTAAGGACTCTGCCAACTAGTGTGATAGAAGATGGGGTAAAAGGAATAGTTACATATGATTTAATTCACACATATGGCAAACTTATTACTTGTGGGATCTGTCACTGCTATTAAATAAATTTTATTGCTCTAATAAATATCACTTCTTTCTCCATTTATATTGTTGTCCCTGATATGGAATTGTATAGTAAATCATTGAAGTTATCCAATTTAATGGCGAATTTAGATGTCATTCCATATGCCATTCCAACAGCTTAGCCAACAGGTTAAAAAAGAAAAACTAAAAGTTACCACCAGAGCAGTGCTTGAATGTAGTGATAACCTAGAAAAGAGTTGACAATTAGAAAAGCAATTCATTCAGTTTGGACTGCAAAATAATTTCAGACAGGTTCATAGAATTTCTATTGTGAACGCTGCAGTCCAATTCAGCTTTTCATTTGTTGATACCTCTATTTAGGAGGAATTAATTAGGATGATGATTAACTAGAGAGGATTGGGATTGACCTAGAGACAGTTCCAATTAATGCAAAAGTCACGGAAAGTATAGGATTGTGGATCTATCACATCAATCTCCACATGTGGAAGGATCCTTATCATTTGATGCTGTGTCACATTTGCAAACAAGACTGCTCCAACACTGAAGCATCAGCTTTAGCTGTAACAATTTCAACACAGTATTTCCAATTCTCTAAAATGTTTATCACTCAAACAGAAGTTGGATAGGGCACAGAGTTACTCATTTATTTTGACAAAATAGCAACTCAAGGAAATACATCTATGAAGTGTCCACCAACTGCTTCAGCACTTGCTGTGTCAGTGCATGGCATGGCAGGTGGTTTGCTTGGAAAGTGGAATACAGGTACCTCTTCCAATTCATCACAACCCCTTCCCTGATGCTGCAGTAGTAGCACAACATCTGGTTCCAGATAGACAATGAACAAAGATACAGATATACAGAGAAAATAGTGATGGCAAATGAAATAATCCATTCCCCTCCCCTAAACGAGCAAAATAAAATAACACAGGTCCTTGGGGAAAGCTACCAGACAAAAACCAGTTAACCTGGGGCACCAGGTTAACTCAACTCAACTCTCCTAGTTGAGTGTCCATCTCTTGATTTCAGCTCAGGTCATGATCTCAGGGTCATGAGATGGAGCCCCACCTCAAGCTCTGTGTTCAGCAAGAAGTTTGCTTGAGATTCTCTCTCTCCCTCTCCCTCTGCTACCCCCACCCCACTTTCTCGCTCATAAATAAATAAATAAATAAATAAATAAATAAATCTTTTAAGAGAAGAAAACAGTTAACCAGTAGAGTCTATTTTCAGGCATCACAAGAGCAGATTATCTGTTTTATAGGTTGAGACAATAAAAATATCTGGTGTTATGGCACTCAACAAAAGTGCAGTTCAGATAGTGATTATAAAGGTTAACATTTTAAAAGCGCAAACTTTAATAACTTGACATCACTATTTCAGCCAGCATTTTAAAAGAATTATCAGCTACTAAGTCACCACCTGATAATGAATCACTGGTTGCTTTTGAAACCAATTTATTTCCTTTCCAAAGCAATTTCAGACAAATTCATAGCTATTAAAATAATTAAATACAAGTGACATGCTGGGAAAAATGTAGAGGAAAGAAAACATTCTGAAATAGTCATTACTTCTTAAAAGTGAAATCCCGCAGATTGGACTACTGAGTTATTGGTTTCTCAATCAGTCAAATAATCAGAAAAGGGAGGTTTTTCTTTCTGCATTTTTAAATTTAACTTAATTCTATAATTGAGGTATGCTTGGCATGCAAGACCTGCACATATCTAAAGTGTACAATTTGATGTTTTGACATGTGACACACCAATGAAACTATCACCATAATGAAGATACCAAGCATATGCATCACCTTCGAATTTTCTTTGTGCCATTTTATCATGCCTCCTTTTTACCACTCCTGGAACCCCTGCCTGAGACACCACTGATCTGTGGTCTGTCCCTATGGTTTAGTTCGCATTTTCTAGAACTTTATATAATTAAAACAATACAGTATAGACTTATTTTTGTCTGGCTTTTTCCACTCAGCATAATTAGTTTGAGACTCATCAATATTGTACTATATATCAATAGTGCATTTGTGTATTGCTGAGTAGTATAACACTACGTTGCCATAGGACAGTTTGCTTATCCACTAACCTGTAGATAAACAATTTTGGTTATTACAAATAAAGATGCTATGCACATTGTGTAGACATCTCTGTGTAGACTCACACTTTCTTTTCCCTTGGATAAATGCTTAGGAATGCAATGACAGGATCATGCGAGAGGTGTCTGTTTACATTTTAAGAAACTGGGGATTCCAAAGTAATAACATTTTACATTGTCATGACCAGGTTTTAGAGTTCCAGTTCCTCCACATGACTACTAAAAGTTCATATTTTAGCTAAAGTTATTCTAATTGGTGTGTAAGTGTATACTGTTTTCTTAATTTGGTTTAATTTGTATTTTGCTAATAACTCATGATATTAGGTATCTTTTCCTATGGTTATTTGCCATTTATGTATCTCCTTTGGTAAAGTGCCTATTCAAATCTTTGTGCTTTTAAAAATATTTGGGTATTTTGTTATCTTATAATTGAGTTTTGAAGAATTTTTTACAATATGTATAAAGTGAATAAAAATTCTTAATCAGACCAATAATTTGCAAATATTTCTCCAAGTCCTTAACTCTCAAACTTGTCTTTTTGTTTCCCATATAGTGTCTTCCAAAGAGCAGAAGTATATATGGAAGGAGGGGGAGTGAAGATGGCAGAGTAGTAGGGGGACCCTACGCTTGCCTCATCCCTGCTAGATAAATATCGTCATTCTGAACACCAAAGAAATCAATCTGAGGACTGAGAGAACAAACTACACAACTAGTGGAAGAGAAGAGCCCACACTGTGGAAGTTAGGAGGTGCAGAGACACGATTTAGGAGAGAAAAGGATCATGGATGCTGCAGAGGGAAGGGAGCCCTGATCACAGAGAGAAGAGAGAGAGAGAGTGCAGTTCATAGGGGATCATACAAGGAAAACACTTTCTCAAAGCCATCTACTGAGAAAATGAGAGGGGCTGATTATCGTGAGTTTTTACGACCAGCAGAACTCAGAGACTGTAGTTTTGGAGGTCCATGGTACAGTTGGTGTTGAGCCCTGCGGGCACTGTGGAGCTCCTATGGAAAAGGAGGGCAGAGGAGTGGGAGCAGGTGCTGGGTCTGAGGATCCCCTGGGATGCACTGAGAGAGATGGTTCTCCCGCCTTGGAGTGCAGCTGGGAGAGGTGACATTGCCTTTCCAGGGACAAAAGAGTCGATGGGTGCCATTCCACTGCCCAGTCCCTTAGCATAGGGGCAGAGACACCTGCTGAGGGCAACTAACCTAGACTCCAGCTTTTTGCTGTGCTTTATTCTAAACTCCATGTTCCTGCACATTGATGCCACTGCCCTTCTGGGACAAACCTGCACCAGCCTCAGAGTTGTAAGATCCTCCCGCAGAGGACCAGCACAAATCTCCTCCATGCCAGGTCCCTTAACTTTGGGGTTTTGATACTCAGTCAGTCTGCCTCAGCTAAAACAGAGGTGCACTGCACTGCTGAGTGAGCAGATGGCCCAGACACAGACGGGGTGAAGGCAGGGATCTGAGGGACACCTCAGACATATGAGGGGAAATAATTTCCTCTTCTGTGAGGGCTTCCAGATAGTGGTGGTTGTAAACTCTCCTCTCTGGGGATGAGGGAGAGGGTGGGAACCATTTTCCTCCCCCAGCCCATCAGCATGGACTGACTTCAGTGAGTAGCACAGCACCAAAAGTGGAAACCTAAACCACTTACACCAGCCTCCCACCCCCTTTGCGCTCTGCAGGTGCTTCTTTACTGGGGCAAGTGTTCCTGAGAGTCAGAGTGCAGGCCCCTACTCCAGAAGACCAACACAAACTCCCCACATGCACCAAGTCTACTAACCATAGAGTGCTGCAAAGCTTCAGCTCCAGGGGAAATAAGATCAAGCCTCTTTTAACAAGCAGACCAGAGCACACTTAGTTAAAACTAGCCACACTCTGGACAAGGTCCAAACACTCCCACTTCAGGCAAGAAGAATCTCCACAGGAAAGATTGCCAAAAACCTGAGGGAAAGAGCAGACAAAACACAGCAACAGAGTACAAACAGCATACACCAGAAACACTCCCTAAAGCACCGGGCCTGGACAGTATATGACCTTTTCATCTTTGTTTTTTCCTTTTTAAGGATTGTATTTATTTATTTTAGAGAGAGAGTGCCCGTGTGCATGAGCAGGAAGAGGAGAAGAGGGGGAAGGAGAGGGAAAGGGAGAGAATCTCAAGCAGACTCCACACTAAGTGCAGAGCCCAACATGGGGCTCAATCTCGTGATCCTGAGATCATGACCTGAGCCAAAACCAAGAGTCACACACTTAACTGACTGAGCCACCCAGGCACCCCTATGACCTCCTCTTAATAAAGCCATTACCCTCGGAAGAGTAAACAGCAGGCTTTCCTAACACAGAGAAGAAGACAGAGACTGAGACTAAATGCCAAGACTGAAGAATTCATCCCAAAAGAACAAATAAGAAAAATTCATAACCAGTGATCTAATAGGTACAGATATAAGTCATATGACTGATCCAGAATGTGAAAACTTCAATCATAAAGATACTAGCTGGACTTGAGCAGAGCATAGAAGACACCAGGGAGTCCCTTACTGCAGAGATAAAAGACCTACAACATAGTCAGGCCAAAATAAAAAATGCTATAACTGAGATACAAAAACAACTGGATGTAATGACCACACAGATGGAAGAAGTAGAGGAATGAAGAAGTGATATAGAAGATAAAATTATGGAAAATAATGAAGCTGAAAAGACCAGAGAAAGAAAAATATTGGATCACAAATGTGGACTCAGGGAACTCAGTGACTCTTATAAAACACAATAACATTTGTATCATAGGAGCTCCAGAGGAAGAAGAGAGGGAAGTGGGCAGAAGTTTTTTGTTTTGTTTTGTTTTTAAGACTTTATTTATTTGTTTGAGAGAGACAGAGAGAGACAGACAGAGTCCAATCAGGGGAGGGAGAGGGAGAAACAGACTCCTCTGCTGAGCAGGGAGCCCAATGTGGACTAGATCCCAGGACCCCTGGGATCACAACCTAAATGGAAGGCAGACACTTGACCAACTGAGACACCCAAGAGCCCTGGGAGGGCAAGATAAAAGCTTCTGCACAGTGAAGGAAATAATCAACAAAACTAAAAGGCAACCTTCAGAATGGGAGAAGACATTTGCAAATGGCATATCTGATAAAGGGTTAGTATTCAAAATCTTTAAGGAATTTATCAAACTCAACACCCCAAAAAACCAAATAATCCAGTTAAGAAATGGGCAGAAGACATGAATAGACATTTTTCCAAAGAAGACATCCAGATTGCTAACAGACACATGAAAAAATGCTCAGCATCACTCATCATCAGGGAAATACAAATCAAAACTACAATGAATTATCACCTCACACCAGTCAGAGTGGCTAAAATTAACAACACAGGAAACAACAGATGTTGGAGAAGATGTGGAGAAAGGGGAACCCTCTTATGCCATTGGTGGGAATGTAGACTTATGCAGTCATTTTGGAAAACAGTATGGAGGTTCCTCAAAAAGTTAAAAGTAGAACTACCCTTTGATCCAGCCACTGCACTACCAGGTATTTACCAAAGGATACAAAAATACTGATTTGAAGGAGCACATGTACCCAGATGTTTATATCAGCATTATCAGCAATAGCCAAATTATGGAAAGAACCCAAATGTCCATCAACTGATGAATGGAGAAAGAAGATGTGGTGAAGAATGAAATCTTACCATCGGCAATGATTTTTGATGGAGCTAGAGCGTATTATGCTAAGGGAAATAAGTCAGTCAGAGAAAGACAAATACCATATGATCTCACTCATATGTGGAATTTAAGAAATGAAATAGATGAACATGGTGGGGAAGAGAGAGGGGCAAGCCATAAAACAGACTCTTAACTATGGAGAACGAACTGAGGATTGCTGAAGGGGTGGTGGGTGGGGGAATGGGTTAAACGGGTGATGGGTATTAAGGAGGGCACAGGTTGTGATGAGCCTGGGGTGCTATATGAAGTTATGAATCACTAAATCCTACTCACAAAACTAATATTATACCATATGTTAACTAATGGGAATTAAAATACAAATTTGAAAAAGAAAAAGAAATTATTAAGAACCTTCCACGTGCCAAGCATTCCAGTGGACACTGGAGACACACAAGTGAGCAAAACAGGAATTATTCTCACTAAAAGAGAGCTTACAGTCTAATAGATCATGGTTGAGCTATGACTAAGAGTGTTACTCTACTTGCTGGTTCACCAAAGACAAGAATTAGAAACCTAAAGTGGTGTTAAGTTTCCTTGAATAAACATTCTATTAACATGTGAAAAAAAAAAAAGAAATATATATGGAAGACACTAGTCACATATTTTAAATAGCAGTGGGAGTCCATGGGGTTTTTAAACATACTGATTCCTGAGCCTCACTTCTAGAGTTTATGGGTCTGAGGAAGAGGTTGGGGTTACCCATTAGTTTGGGTGAAATGTATATTACTGATGAGAAAATCCCTACAATATTGATTCATTTCCTGGTTAATCAACTGAGGATATAATTTACCTTAAATAAAGTTCAATGCTTTTAAGTTCAGAGTTCAATGTGTCTTGATAAATCTTTATTGTTGTATAGCAAACATCAAAATCAAGACAAAGGATTCTACCTCCCAAGAGTTCCCTCTTGCCCCTAGGTAATCAATCCCTTCCTACCCATGCCCTTTTGTCATGCAACCAATGGTTTACTTACTTGAAGTATAGATTTGACTTTTAAGAAAATGATTCATACATAGAGTGGTATTTTGTTTTTGTTTTTTTTTTTTTTTAAAGATTTTATTTATTTATTCGACAGGATAGAGACAGCCAGCGAGAGAGGGAACACAAGCAGGGGGAGTGGGAGAGGAAGAAGCAGGCTCATAGCGGAGGAGCCTGATGTGGGGCTCGATCCCGTAATGCCGGGATCACGCCCTGAGCCGAAGGCAGACGCTTAACCGCTGTGCCACCCAGGCGCCCCATAGAGTGGTATTTTGTGTCTGGCTTATTTCACTTAGCATAATGCTTTTGAGGTGCATTCATGTTGTTGGTGGTATCATTAATCTATTCCTTTTTTGTTGATGAGTAGTATAGTAGTGATATAAGACAGTTTTAGTATTCTTCTATGATTAATAGGCATTTGGTTTACTTCCAGGTTTTGGTTATTATGAATAATGTAGAATATTTGCTTAACCATTTTTGTGTTGCATATGTTTTTATTTCATTTATATAACAATGATATACAAATGATATATGACAGGTCTAATTGATCCACGTCTTTTAAACACTTGGTAAATACTTGGTACTGGTAGACACAGTATTTCTAATTTTAGATAGTCTAATGAGAGTGTAGTTGTATCTCATTGTGGATTTTGTTTGCATTTGCCTAAGCAGCTAATGATTTTGAATATCTTTTCACGTGTACCTTTGTATAAGTTTTCCAATATAGAGCCTATAAAATATTAAGCTCATTGAAACTCATTCTTTTGGCTTCTCATTATTGAGTTGTAAGAACTCTTGATACTTTTGGATACAAGCCCTGTATTAGATACAGGTTTTGCGAATAATTTCTCCCATTCCGTTGCTTGGGTTTTCATTTTTCTAACAGTTTTTTTTTTTTCAAAGAGCAGAAGTTTTAATCTTGATTGCATCCGAGTATCTTTGTAATTCTTACATGGTTCATGCTTATTTTTAATATCCTATCTAAGATAACATTACCTAAACCAAGGACAACCATGTTTCGTTCTAATTTTCTTCTGGTAATTTTACAGTTTGACTCTTACAGTTAGATCACTACTTTTTTTTTTCCTTAATTTTTAAAAAATAGTTTGAGGCACAGGTCAGGTTCACATTTTTGTCCTATGGCTATGCAACTGTTTCAATGTCATCAGTTGAAACATGTATGTTTCTCCCTTTGAATTGTTTGGGCACACTTGTTAAAATTGAATTGATCAATATGCAGATTTCTGGACTTCCCATTCTGTTCCATTGATCTCTGTTTCTACCCTTAATGTCAATGTCACTCTTTTCATTAGTGTAGTTTGGGAGTAATGCTAAGGTAGTTTAATTCTTTCAATGCTGTTCTTTTATTTTAAAAAATGGTATTTTTATTTTTCTAGAGTCTTTTTTTTTGCATTTCTATATGTTTTATTAGAATCAACCTGTAAATTTCTTCAAGCAAATAAAGCTTGCTGAATTCTTGTTAGAATTTGGGTAGTGTTGACAATTTAACTATAGTAAATCTTTTAATATATGAAATCTTGCAAATTCATAGGTTCATTTTCATTCTCGGTCTTTTATATTATAGTTATTACATGTATTAAATCTAAATGCATTAAGAAATTCTAAGACTGTTCCCTAAATTTTACTTTAAATAGCCATATGATTTATAGCAAGTTAAGAGGGAAAAGGCCAAAAATAATCTTTTGCAATTTATCCAGTTATTTACCATTTCTGATACTCCACTTCTTTATTGGTTTCCCTAGGGCTTGGAGTTTCTAACTGGTACCTTGTCTCATTAACTTGAATGGCTTCCCTTTGGCAATTCTGCTGACACAGAATAATTTTATATTTTTTATCCAGAAAGTGAATTTATTTATTTCACTTTTTATCTTGAATGTTATTTGGAATATAAAATTCTGAGCTGACAGTTTCCTTATGGTTGTGGTCTTATGATTATATGTGATAAATAAGGATTGTTATATGACTATCCACTCCATAAATGATCCTGTAATTTGTTTGGGGTGTATATGAGGAGTGGATTCAGCTCTGTTTTCCCTAACTCTTCAACCCTTATCAAATAGCTAAATGGAATTGACAAATTCTCCCTATTAAAGGGCTTGGGTAATACAACTTCATAAACTGTGCCTCACTCTATTATTCAACATCCAAAGGTTACCTTCCTAGTTTATACTTTTCAGTCATTCCCAAATAAGCTTCCCTCTGTTCTAGGAGTATAAAGAAAAATATGTACCGTATTTGTGTTTCTATTTTTCTTCATTAGGAACATGGGAATTTATTACTAGAACTGTTATTATTTATAAATTTTAGATAATGCAAACCTCTAAAAAGTGTGAAATTGTTAATTTGTCACAAAGGCTTTATTAAATATATTTAAACCAAGTTGTATTTTTTTAAAGATTAAAAAAATAAAACCTCCTTTGGATTCACATAGTGTAGTAAACATCTCTTGGGCTTTGGCTAACAAATTCTGTTTTTTTTTTTTTTTTTTTAAAGATTTTATTTATGTGACAGAGAGACAGCCAGGTAGAGAGGGAACACAGCAGGGGAGTGGGAGAGGAAGAAGCAGGCTCACAGCGGAGGAGCCCGATGTGGGACTCGATCCCAGTACGCCGGGATCACGCCCTGAGCCAAAGGCAGACGCTTTAACGACTGCGCTACCCAGGCGCCCCCACAAATTCTGTTTTAATTCCCTATTTATTTTCTCAAGTGAGAGCAAGTTAAACTTTTAAAGTGATAAACACATTAGGAAAGATGAGAAGAGGAAGGGTATCATTATTTAAAATAATGATAGCTAATCAAATGCTGGCAAGGTTATGGTGATATGGGTATATGATATGGGTATACTTACAGATTGTAAATTTCAGTGTATATTGGTAGAACCTATCTGTAAAGACAGTAAACTGGCTTCAAAGCCTCAAAAATGCCTATATTCATGGTCAATCCCTTTTGAAGACCAATTCTAATTAAATAAAAATATGAGACAAACTGTATGAATTAAGATATTCATAGCTTGATGAAATCTACAATAATAAACATTTGGAAATAATGTAAATAAGCAATATGAAAATGTAAAATACACTATCATATAGTTACACAGTGAAACATTACATTAATGAAACATTACAAACAAAAAAATTACAATATTAAAATATTGCCTTAAATATGCAGGGACCTAATAAATTATTCATATCATAAAATTAAGGTCAAAAACAGGAAACACAATATTACATAAGCAAATATTTAAACACACACATATATATAGCATAATACTGACATTGAATACATGAAAAGTTTCGAATGGTTATATTTAGGTGGTGGCACTGTAGGTGATTTTTACATTCTTTTGTAGCAAGCGCTTTCTGCTGGGAATCATCTAGATGGGTCATGCCTGTTGCATTGATAGGCTGACCAAGAGATATGTATGGATGGGAACATGTAACAAGCTTAATCATCATTTGAGAATAGAGCAGTGGTCCTTTCACTTGGTTTTATCACTTGGTTATATCATCTCATCCAGCCTCTATTGGAAATATATGTGAATTCTTGGAATATCTAAGAGATACAGCTATAAACGGACAAACTGCTTCACGAAAACTCTTGATGAGATTACGGGGCAAGAGCCATGCTTTTGGGATTCTCCTAAGTGCACAGAATAAATCAGATGAGAAAGAAAAACTCACGAACTTTGCCATAGAGATAAGATTTACCATCTTTGTGTGATTTCATTTGTATCCACAGGCTTAAAGGTAGGGCTTGAGTAAATTTACCCTTTGCTTTTTTTGTCCCCTGTATTTTGAAAGTTCTCTGCATTGTGCATGAATTGATTTTATATTCAGAAAAGAAATTATTTCATTTAAAAAAGTATATATTAGATCATTTTGGGGCTGATTAAAAATAACAAGGTAGAAATCAAAGAATAGAACAGAAATTGCCTTATAATCTAGATGTTGTATTCTTGATTAAACTCTACATATTTGGAGCTGCAAGGCTTTCTGTTAAGAACCACAATCATTAAATTGTGTTAAACTCCAATTTTTTGTATCTGTGCAGTTCATGCTCTAGTAAACTGATGTTTCAAATTGGAGAGATTTTCTTAAAATTAAAAGGTAAGAATAATGCAGATGAATATCTTATAAATAAGATGGTCTCACAATTTCTTCTTTTTTTTAAATTCAGAAGAATCTTTGAGAGTATTTCTTTATATGTGGGTGTATATTGGGTGTCATCCTTCAGGTCTAAAGTAAAACTAATCCATTTCATTTCTGTCAAGATGAACGAATAACTTTTTTTCTAAAATGTAATATCTATCCACAAAATGGAATTTTTATGGTGCAAATAAAATGGGCTCGAATCTGTCAAAAATTTCAATTTAGGTTCTCATATATGATAGTTCTTATCTGCTGTGAACTCCTCTGTCCCGGCACTGATTTGCTTTCATCTGACGCTCTCAGTAGATGTTCACTATTAGATTTTACCACATGGCCAAGACATAAATTTTCTAAAAAATACCCAGTATTTATAGGGTATCATTGTTACCCCAGAGCCCTAAGATGAATAATACTTGGTTGTCCCACAATAAGACACGATCAAAATATAAATTTAATTATGTTAGTCAATAAATGTCTTACCTGTTGAAATAAACATACCTTGGCTTGGAGAGTGAAAAATGAACTAAAGGAAACAGACAGAAGCAGACAAACAGTATTCTGACGAGAAATACAGGGGAACAGTCCTTTACAATGTACTATCAAGGTGTTGGGTGACTTCTATTATTCTTAAAACTAATTTTTCCTTTTATTCTTTGAAGCTCTTCATGTACTTTTTTATTCCCTTTTATTTTACGATTAGAAGATCATTTAACAGTTTGGATTGACACTTAGTTTTATTTAGAAAACAGGAGAACCCAAACCATAATAGGTCAATATCATAAAATTCCATCATTTCCTTGTGTGTGTGTGTGTGTGTGTGTGTGTGTGTGTGTGTATGTGTGTGTCCACTTACAAACCTAGAAACCAGATACACAAGTTTGGGGATTGGTGGTACTCATTAAAATGATCATTTAGAAAGCTCCAAACTGCGGGCGCCTGGGTGGCACAGTCGATTAAGCGTTTAACTCTTGATTTCAGCTCAAGTCCTGATTTCAGGGTTTGAGATCAAGTCCCATTTCAGGCTCCACGCTCAGCGTGGAGTCTAGAGGAGATTGTCTCTCTTCCTCTCCCTCTGACCCTCCCGCTCATGCTCTCTCTCTCTCTCACTAAAGTAAATACACAAATCTTTACAAAAAATAAATAAATAAAAAGCTCCAAACTAAAGCAGTGGTTCTTAAAAAGCACTGTTTAGGAATACAAATTACTTACTCTTTCGCCTTGTCCCCCTTCCTTTTATTATTTCCTACACCTAAAAGCTTAATTCACAATTTGTATATTGAAAACAGATAGTATTAATAAAAATGATAAATACACTTATGAAGCATCTGATGTTTATTATTTTAATAATTCCTAGAGAAGATGACTTTTTATTTCCAACATGTATATATATTCCAGCTTAGTTGGGAATCCAAGATTTATTGGTGATTGCTACAAACCATTCAGGTCTAATTCTAAACATAAATATTGATTAAAAGAATCACCTCCATACACTAAAACAAAAAACCTAGTGTCTGGCAGCAGAACGTGGTCATTGAAGGATGAAAGAATTAAATCAAATTGAACTGGTTTAAAGACAATGGTTTTAAATATTATAATATTTAAAAAACTACTCACTGTATCAATTATTATAATTGACAATTATATAAGTAACTTTTTTATACATCTGATATGATCTGCAGGTCTAGAAAGAAAATTTAGAGAAGAGATATTATCATTACTTATAGATTAGAAACTAAACCTTGAAAGTTTAGGTGATTTACCCCGTCACACCACTTAAAAGGCTATGTATAATCAAGATTCAAACACCTATGTCCTATTTTGAGAAATACCTTGTCCCAACAACTAGAAATGTAGGGAAAAAAGAGTATAGGGGAAAAAAGGAAGTTCCTTACTATCTGAACACTGACTTTCAGATTAAGGCAGATCTTAGAATATATTATCAATGAAAAGATACTTACTATGCTATGGTTCTATTGTTTCTTTGCTTATTTAAAAAAATTTTTATTAAGTAATATAAACTGTTACATTACCTACCCACATCACAACGATTCTTTTGTTTTAGGATAAAGAGGCTATGTCTGTCCAAAACAGCTCTGCATCACAAAGTAAAAACTGTTTCAAACCTAAATTCAAATTAATAACATGCAAAATTTGGAGCACTGGGAACCTTCTAAATATTTTCTTTTGTTCCAACAATAGGTTAAAATAGTGAAAAAATTAGGTGGTATGAATCAACACCAATTCAGGAGAATCAAATTTGAGGCTTTAAACTTGATCCTTTAAATCTGAGATTTAAAATTAAGGGCAGGGAATCCACCCTCAATGATTTAGCTGTTCTGTGAACAGCCACAATGCCTTGCAAAAGTCAAATCTCATTATAGAATATGATCACTTGTATTAAAAAGTCAAAAGGCAGAAAGTTAATAAAATGGGAGAGTGATAGTATCTATGTTTTAATTGTAATTCATCATCAGATGTATGAAATATACATGCAAGAAAAGGTCTGAAAGGTATGCTTGTAAAAGCTTCAGAGAATGCTGATGCTATAAAATGGAATCCCCTTCATCCCAAAGTTGCTTTTATTTTATCCATAGGTAGATGATTGAAATACAGGATCAAGATAACACAATGCTTTTGGGTCTGGTTTAACTTTGAAGCTTCTTGCCTCAATTTGAGGGACCATATGAGATCAGATATCCTGAAGAAGAAAAAAATAATAAAGTCTCCTTCATTTGAGGTGACTTTGTCTTTCATTCTTTCCTGCTCTGCAAAGGATGCGACATTCATTACTCCTATGTAAAATTCTGTACTCCTAAGATTTATATACTTCCAGCTTCAAATCAAATAGTTACCATAAGCAACTTTCTTCATCCTTAATAGCAAATTTCATTTCAACTTGCTTCTTGATTGGCTTTAATGGAAAGTAAAAGATAGGTATCTGTTACACTCAGAAATGAAAAGCTAAAAATACTCATAAAATTAACAAAATCTCTTCCTTCAGAGTTTAGCTCCAAACACCTTCAGAGAATGTGTATGCCACTATACCAATTTACATGTTACATAAATCTCTAACTAATAGCTTTTTAACCAGAAAGTCTTTAGAACAATTTCACATAACAGCAGGGAAGGTGACCAGTAGTGATTAACAACTTTCTTGTTCAATTTTCTTGCTAGAGAGAGAAAATTGTTCAAATTCATCTTGGCTTCTTACCTTGATGTTTATTACAGCAGATGAGATTTCCCCTCTTCATTATTGCTCTTTTCACACTAAACTCATTTCCTGTTACAGTTGTGTTAATTTTTCCTTCCTCTCCTTTCCTTCCCTTCCCTTTTTTCCTCTTCTCTTCCTTTCCTATCCCTTCCCTTCCCTCCTTCCCTCTCTTTCCCTCTCTCTTTCTGTTAGCATTTTTAAATTTCATACTTTATATATCTAAAATCTCAGATATATAATTATGATTAGTTTATTTTTAACAACTCAAATTTAATATCAATGTATCTATACATCTTTCTGGATTTATTTGTTTTTGAAGATTTTATTTATTTACTTGAGAGCATGATCGGGGGGAGGAGAAGAGGGAGAAGCAGGCTTCTAGCTGAGCAGGGAGCCCATCGGGGGGCTGCATCCCAGGATCATGACCTGAGCCAAAGGCAGATGCTTAACTAACTGAGCCACGCAGGCGCCCCATCTTTCTGAATTTAAAGGTATGCTCTGAAACCGGTGAAAGGTGTTACAATTAATCATGTACATGGCCAAGCTTCATGGAGTTCAAGCCAGATGTTTATGATATTGATAGTGATTCAATAAATATTTTTATTACGTAAACTTCATCATCAGTGTTAGACCTACAATTTTAACAATGTCATAAAGCATAATTTTCTCATCTCAACTATCTTAACAGATAATATGAGTAGACGTAAAATTGATTTTTTATTTAAATTCAATTAGCCAACATACAGTACATTATTAGTCTCAGATGCAGTGTTCAACAATTTATCAGTTGTGTATAACACCCAGTGCTCAACACATCACGTGCCCTACTTAAAACCCATCACCCAATTACTCTATCCTCTATCCACATCCCCTCCATCAACCCTTAGTTTGTTTTCTATATTTAAGAGTCTCTCATGGTTTTTCTCCTTCTTTGAGGGCTTTGCATTCAGTTTTCCCTCCCTTCCCCTAAAAGCCTCTGTGCCATTTCTTATATTCCACATATGAGTGAAACTATATGATAACTGTCTTTCTCTGATTGACTTATTTCACTCAGCATAATATGCTCCAGTTCCATCCAGGTAGATGCAAATGGTAAATATTCATCCTTTCTGATGGCTCAGTAATATTCCAATGTGTATGTGTATATATATATACCACATCTTCTTTATCCATTCATCTGTCAATGGACATCTTGGTTCTTTCCATAGTTTGGTTATTGTGGACATTGCTGCTATGAAGATTAGGTTGCATGTGCCCCTTCAGATCACTGCATTTGTATCTTTGGGGTAAATATCTAGTAGTACAATTGCTGGGTCATAAGGTAGCTCTATTTTCAACTTTTTGAGGAAACTCCATACTGTTTTCCAGAATGGCTGCTCCAGCTTGTATTCCCACCAACAGTGTAAGAGGGTTCCCCTTTCTCTGCATCCTCTCCAACATTTGTTGTTGTTTCCTGCCTTATTAATTTTAGCCATTCTGACTTGTGATTTGTATTTCCCTGATGCCAAGTGATATGGAGCATTTTTTTCATGTGTCTGTTGGCCATTGACATACAATTGATTTGAAGTGGTATGCAATGCTTTTTTCTGCCCTAGCTTGATTTGTACTTTTCATATTTACTGAATTAATATTTCAAAAATTTAAAAATATCATTTGTTACTTCCACAATTCTAATACTCAAGTCCTAGAAATGATGTTCTTGATTTTTCTGATTTTTCCTCTTCTGATTTTTCTAACTGGGATGCTTCTAATAGGATAAAAGGTTTATATTCAATATGAATTTTTAACTTTATTAAGTCCCATTTGCTTGTTACTCATAAAGTAGCACTGAAAATGAATGCCAAGGACATATACTCGAAAACACTACTCTACTATTTTCAACACGTGATCTTCTAGTGGAGGTATTTCTACTATCTAAATAATCCATAGTCTTTTAAAAGTTTACTTTTTTAAAAAATAAATACATGACTTTTATAAAAATAACAAGCAGCTTGAAAAAATGAAAAGGGAATTACAATATAACTTGAAGTCTCTTTACTCACATAAAATCACACTAAAGCTTTTGTGAGCAGCACTGTACACATTTCTCTCTACTATAAAGAGTTACATATCAGATACCATGCAATAAATTGTAATTGGATTATAGTAGGTTATCAAAATGAAATAAAATATTTAAATGCATTACATTTCTTTGTTAGACAATAGTTTGGAAAAAGTGTTGAAATCCAGGTAAGTGCTATCCTAACAAGATATATGTATATATTTAAAAACCTCCAAAATTTAAAAGATTATTACAATAGGACATTTGAATTCTCTAAGTGCTATCTGTTCCATATTCAGCTATATCTATAAATTTTACAGTATAAAAGAGAGAAGACTGTGGAGTTGACATCTCACATTTTCCTACTTAGACTACCCATGTCCTATAATAAATTATAGCATCACTTTTATATTGTCAAAGTATACAACATATTCTTTTCTATAGCCACAGTCATCACAACTAACACTAAATGAATTCAAAATTCAACATCTATCTGTTGCACTTGTTATGGAGCCAGTGCTTCCCTGTGTGAAGATACACATGATTTGTGCTGTTTATAAAGGTCACTAGAGTTCCTTGTTTAGTAACTCCACCAGAATATGCCATGGTGCTGAGTATTTTTGATACTCACCTGAGAAATGCAGTGTCACTTCAGGATTTCAGAAGCATTTTTATTATACCTTCAAATACATTTCTATTTATTATGTTATTTTTGTCAAGAAAAAATTACAAATATGTTGGGAAAGTTTGTTTGGCCCTCCAACAAAGTAACTTAAGGAAAATAAAATTGTTCTGTGATTCAATTTTGTCTCTTATTGCATCGTCTATCCAGGTTGGTCATTTTAATTCTTTTTTTTTTAAGTGATTTATTTTACATTGGGCTTCATTTCTGTAATCATTTTATTTTTCTGTTTTTAGCCGTTGTTCATTAAAAATTTGCAACCTCACTTTATCTCTCTGGTTTCTTACAATTTTCCTAATACTTTTAACTATTCAATATATATTATGCTCTGTTTTGTTTGTTATTTTTATAGTACTGTTTGTTTAGAAATATTTTTCCTGAAATCTACATTTAGTTGATTTTTATGTCTGAAGGATTATTATCTTTCATTACCTCATGTTCCTTTTCTCCCAATTATATACATAGACTGTGGTGGTATTTACCTAAAAAGAGGTTAGGGGGTGGATGAGTATTAAAAGAATTTGAATTTGATTTCTTTTCTCAGACTTATTCTCAACCAGTTGGTTATTTTCTTTAGTCCTCTGAGCAGATCTGTACTCAGTTTTGGTGCTTAATGAGTCAGTGATTCCATCTAGTTTTTAAATCACAGGCTGCGGAAATGAAAGTTATATCTGTGTCTCCTCTCTGATTCCACTTTGCCTCAAATCTATCACTGTCCTCATGTGGGGAATCTAAGCTGCAAAAATGCAAAAGGGGGAGAAAGAGTTGGTGTTTGACTCAATCGCCACCTGCTGATCTGTGATATTGATCTAAACCTCTACAGAGTCAGCTTTTTCTTTTCCACTATATTTTCTCTTCCCATAGAGCTAAAGTCATCTGGATGACATCTATTTCCTTATCCTATTATTTCTCTCTTCCTTCCTTTCATTCCTCCTTCCTTCCTTTCCTTCTCCTTTTCCTTTCCTTTTTTTTCCTTTTTAAAGTTCGTCTTCTTTATGTTCTCTGCCTCTGTGAAACAGTACACCAACGCCTCAAAAGTATTTTAAGAAAATAAGGTGAGAGTTCTACTTTATATTCAAAGAACTGTTCAAATTATCAATATATTTGTCACATATTTAAAAAAAAAACCATGCTATGGATTGTCTTAGATATGCTGGTTTGTTAGATAAAATTGTAACTATCTCCATTCTTTTCTAAAGACACAATTTTCCCCTTCTTAATCTTTTTTTCTCCATTGGGTTTGGAGAAATGGAGTAAAAATACCTTAACTATGCCATCTTTAAATGGGATTCTCTACATAAGTCATATTTAATGGCTTATTTTAAAGACATCTTAGCACTTTGTTTTTTATCTTATATGCAGGCAGGTACTTAAGCATTTCTAATAAAAGAGATTGTAATCAGTGAGACTGTTTATTGTTCACTTCTAGCAAGATAGGAGGCCCCTAGATATTTTTCTTACTTTAATTTTTTTCCTCTTCTCTCCTTCTCTTCCTTTAGTTTTATACATTCTTCCTCCTCTTTTAAAGGAAAAGAAATGTGGAAAATAAATAGAATTTTTAATAAAATATATGCACATTCTTTATCTAAATGATTTATATTACACGTAGACATATATGAATGGAAGCACTTTGAAATTTTTTTCTCACAACAATGAAAGGGAAAAATTAGGGGAGAGGAGAAAAGATGGTGGAGGAGTAGGGGACCCCTTTTTCAGCTGGTCCCCTGAGTCGAGCTGGATATGTACCAGACCATCCTGAAAACCCACAGAATCAGCCTGAGACGCAGGAAGATACATCTGGATCTCTACAAACGAACATCTCCAGCACTGAATATTGAGGTATGAAGCAGGGAGCCATGAATCTGCGCACAGGTATTGGAAGATAAATGGAAGGGGGAGGGAGCTGACGCACTTGGGCACCGGGAAGTAGTAGCCACCTGCACGGGGGAGCAGGCGGACTCACAGACGGCACCTGCCAGAGAGCAGACTGAGACTGAGCCTGAAAACACAGGCGACCAGACTGAAAACCGGCGCTCCGGTGCACTCATTCGAACTAGACTGAAACCAAGAGCTCAGGAGATTGCGCGCGTCCAAACTGACAACCAGAATTCCAGAGCGCACACTCAAACTAGACTGAGACCGGGAGATCAGGAGCATGCGCACGATCAAACTGAAAACCAGAACTCTGGAGTGCCCATGAACCACACTGAAACAGGGAGCTCAGGAGCACGCCCAGGAATCGGGGGTGGCTGGCGGTGCTAGAAACACAAAGGACAGAGATGTGCCGGCCCTGGAAGTGAGGGCTGGGACACCGGCTGTGGGGTGCACAACCTGGGACGCTGCAGGGTTTTTAGCAGCATCAACAGAAACAGAGTTAAAGTGGCCAAGAGAGCTCAGTGGAGAGTGGACTGCGATCTCTCTGTTCTGAGACAGAGGCTAGGATTCGGCCACTGCTGCTCTGACTCTCAGAAGAGTCACAGAAAACTGCCAGGGAAAGCCACCAGAGAACAAAAGCCTGGAAATACCGGCTCACAGTGTGCCCATCCCCATCCCCCCTCGCAGGGGACAGGGCAACTCTACCCAAACAGGGTTGCCTGAGTATCGGCGCGGCAGGGCCCTCCCCCAGAAGGCAGGCTGAAAAATCAGGAAGCCCACATCCCTAAGGTCCCTATAAAACAAGTGCACACTGTCTGGGTCCTGGTCAATAATTTGGGCTCTGGACATCCCTGCAACCTCTACTCATCAGAGTGACGAGGAGGAGAAATCCCCCCCCCCCCAGCAAAGTAAAGATAATGAGTCTGTGGCCTCTGACACAGAACTGATGGGTATGGATATAACCAAATTGTCAGAAATGGAGTTCAGAGTAACAATGGTCAAGATGATGTGTAGGCTGGAAGAAAATATTAATGAGAATATGGAATCTCTAAGGGCAGAAATGAGAGCGAATCTGGCAGAAATTAAAAATGCTATGAATCAAATGCAGTCTAAACTAGACGCTCTGACCACCAGGGTAAATGAGGCAGAAGAACGAATTAGCGAATTGGAGGATGGGATGGTAGAAGAGAAAGTTAAACAGAAACTTGGCTTACAAAAATCCAATCTCAAGAATGTAGATTACGGGAGGTTACTGACTCAATGAAACGTTCCAATGTCAGAATCATCAGCATCCTCAAGGGGGTGGAGAAAGAGAGCAGTCTAGAAGAGATATATGAACAAATTGTAGCTGAGAACTTCCCTAATCTGGCAAAGGAAATTAGCATTCATGTCCAAGAGGCAGAAAGGACCCCTCCCAAGGTCAATGACAACAAACCTACACCATGTCAGGTCATAGTGCAATTCGCAAATATTAGATCCAAGGATACAGTATTGAAAGTGGCCGGGGGAAGAAAATTCTTACGTACAGAGGGAAAAATATCAGAATAATGTCGGACCTGTCTACAGAGACCTGGAAGGCTGGGAAGGGTTGGCAGAGTATTTTCAAAGCTCTGAGAAGAACATGCAGCCGAGGATCCTTTATCCAGCAAGGCTGTCATTCAGAATTGACGGAGAGATAAGGACCTTCCAGGATCAGCAGAAACTGAAGAAATTCGTAACCACCAAGCCAGCACTACATAAGATATTAAGGGGGGGTTATATAAAAGTTAAAAGGCCCCAAGAGTGATACAGAACAGAAATTTTCAATCTATAGAAACAAAGACTTCACAGGCAACATGACATCATTAAAATCATATCTCTCAATAATCACTCTCAATGTGAATGGCCTAAATGCTCCCATAATGCCACAGGGCTGCAGATTAGATAAAAAGACATGACCCATCCATTTGCTGTCTACAAGAGACTCATTCTGAACCTGAAGATACATCCAGACTGAAAGTGAAGGGATGGAAAACCATTTTTCATGCAAATAGACCTCAAAAGAAATCTGGGGTAGCAATTCTCATATCAGACAGATTAGATTTTAAACTAAAGACTATAGTTAGAGATACAGAAGGACACTATATTATTCTTAAAGGATGTATCCAACAAGTGGATATGACAATTATAAATATCCATGCCCCCAACAGGGAAGCAGCTAGATACACAAGCCAACTCTTAACCAGAATAAAGAGACATATAGATAAAAATACGTTAATAGTAGGGGACCTCAACACTCCACTCTCAGCAACAGATCACCTAGGCAGAAAATTAACATAGAAACAAGAGCTTTGACTGACATACTGGACCAGATGGATCTCATAGATATATACAGAACATTACATCCCAGAACAACAGAATACTCATTGTTTTAGAATGCACATGGAACTTTCTCCAGAATAGACCATATACTGGGTCACAAAACAGGTCTCTACCGATACCAAAAGACTGAAATTATTCCCTGCATATTCTCAGACCACAATGCTTTGAAACTGGAACTCAATCACAAGGAAAAATTTGGAAGAAACTCAAACACTTAGAAACTAAGAACCATCCTGCTCAAGAATGATTGGATAAACCAGGAAATTAAAAATCAGTCTAAACAATTTATGGAGACCAACGAGAATGAAACACATTGGTCCAAAACCTATGGGACACTGCAAAGGTGGTCCTAAGAGGAAAATACATAGCCATCCAAGCCTCACTCAAAAGAATAGAAAAATCTAAAATGCAGTTTTTATATTCTCACCTCAAGAAGCTGGAGCTGGAACAGAAGAACAGGCCTAACCCACGCATGAGAAGGCAGTTGATCAAGATTAGAGCAGAGATCAATGAATTAGAAACCAGGAGCACAGTAGAGCAGATCAACATACATCAAGACCAACTGGGATTCATCCCTGGGATGCAAGGGTGGTTCAACATTCACAAATCGATCAGCGTGATAGATCATATCAACAAGAAAAGAATCAAGAACCATATGATCCTCTCAATTGATGCAGAAAAAGCATATGACAAAATACAGCATCCTTTCCTGATTAAAACCCTTCAGAGTGTAGGGATAGAGGGTATATTCCTAAATCTCATAA